>NC_056740.1:387152836-387325911 GCF_019279795.1 Protopterus annectens | reverse complement strand
TTTTAAGCTTATGTCACATCTTATAAAACTTTTTGTTTTATTTAAAGCCGTCAAAAACCCCACAGAACCCCCCCCAAAAAAAAAACTATTAATTTAATGCTAATACACAAAACTTTGCACATCTTCAAATACTGAAGTTTTGCCCTCTTAATAGGAACAAATGACAGCCACACACACAAACAATTTAACTTAAAAGAAAGGTCATCCATGCTAGGATGCATGTTGCAGCTTGTGCTTCTAAAAATGCTAACTGGTTTTGTCTTATCTTTATAGCGCTCCCAGCTGGGAAACCCCTTGAATGCTTTCAGGGAACATTATCTCATAGCCAGTTTCTTTTTTTTTTCTTAGCCAGTCACTCTCCACCAGACTGTAACCAATTTCTATTCATCAGATTGTCTCCATGAAGACCTGAGAACCAAGACAATCAGTTTCTCTTTATCATATTGTTTCCAGGGAGACATGAGGGCCAGATACAGAATTTGCTACTAAGCATACCTTCTTTTGCCAGAAAAAAGCCTCATAATAATCAATATTGTTCAATTACTTGCTTTCTCTTAAAATGTATTACTAAATCAATCTAAGGCTATTAATCCAGTCATTCCCCCATGCAAGAATGAGGAAAAGCACATTGTTTTCTTTTGTTATGCTCTTTTAACTAGGCTTTTTTTTAAATAATGCAGTGCCTGCATTTCTTAAAACTGAACAAGAAGAGAGAGAGATGGGAGAAAGAACGGAAAAAGAACAGCAGCCCCTCTTAACAATCCCATTACACTTAAAAATAACTGAAGAAACATTACTTTATAGCATCCAAAGAAAACGTTACACCTCAAAAATAGTACTATTAAGAAAAAGGTGTTTTCTTTACTTAGTTGACTTTTTCCCCCTCTCTACCCCTCCCCAAAGCATTTTTCCGACCATTAATGATATAAAGTAGGGCATATACTTTAGAGTCCCCTTGAAGTCGAATTCCAATAAATTGTGAAAGTCCAATATTTTCAGATTTTCTTGTTCTGTCATATTTCACAAATATAATTATTGCATTGCAATCTCACATTAAGGTACTGGTTTTATTAATGTTTTTCTCCATCTCCCAGATCCTGCCTCTGCTTCATTTCAATGTACCCTTGATTCTTTTAGTCAGCTCTCATGCTTTCTCTCCAACATTTTCTGTTGAAACAGTGGAAAAGGTTTCACAGGTGCAGTCTTTGTGTGCGGTCTTCCTGCTTCTTGTTCTTCTGGTAATAATCTCCTTCTGTTTCACAGCTCATTTTTTGTTGGACAAACTTTTGTATTTCCTACTTAGCATGTACTTCAAAAAATGATTTTGTCCCTCCGGGGAAGAATACATTGAAGACACCTGGGTGCATTGGTTTGAATCTCACACTTGCGTCTCAATATTCCCTGAATGGTGGAGTGAATTTACTCCTCTTCTGCTTGGTGTACAACGCGTAATCATTCTCCACAAACACTCTGCTGTCTCCCACTTTTAGTATTTTGTCCTTCTGCCACAGTTTTGTCAGAATCATCTCCTTGTGCTGATAGGATTGCATCTTTATTATTAAAGGTCTAGGTTGATTTCTCATAGCTGGGTTTGGAGCATACACACAATGTGCCCTTTCAGCTAACAACTCCTGCTATGGAAATACCAGTTCAGTTGCTTATTTGTGCTTTCATAAAGTTAATGCAGTCTGTTCTTTCCAGTTTCTCTGGTATAGCTGAAAATCTCATGTTTTCCCAACATGCTCTGTGCTCTGATTCTGTTTTGTTTTTGAAACTTCTCTTCCTGAGCAGTCTCCTATTCAGCCAGCCTTTTCTTCATTTCATCCTCTGAATTTTGCAGCTTTATAACCTCATCGAATATCAGTTTAAAGATTCTTCCATTTTTTTCCAACCTTTTTTTTATTTGTGTTCATATACTCCACCAGTGTTTCGTTTATTATGACCTGGTCTGTGTGCACTTGTATTGTATCTTCCTAGGTTACTGGAAGTCATGTCTGGAGGCTGCATTAACCGCTGAGCAGCTGCAGAACCTTCCCCAGTCAGTGTTTCTTCCTCAATCTTTGTAGCTGATTTTCTTCAGGTGCTGTCTATTTCTTTTTTCCTGGCACACATGCAGAACATTTACTAGACAGTTACTGAAATTTACCCATAAACACAAAAGTCCACTGGTCTTCTCTGTTGAGTTTTCTTTCACACACAGAGAGCTAGAATTAAGCTGTTTGGGTTAAATATTTTTATCTTGATTTTTTTAAAGGAACAGTATTCCAAAAGTGGGAATATTTCACATTAGGACTCACCAGATTGCGCAGTAGCAAGCGTCACCACCATGTGACATTGGCTAACATTTTAATTATAGTAAAACGACAAAAAAAACTGCTTCACACTAAAAACCAATGAACTTTATTAAATAGTACAATCGGTAAGCACTTTCATTTAGAATGAACTTATTCAGACCTGGTTGTAATAGTAAAACCTTTCATTTTAAATACGTAATCAGATCACATGACAAATTAATGCTTTAACCATTCCTTATTCAAAACAACTTTAAAATTTTCTCTGTCAATAATTCCTGTATCCACACATGCATTTAACTTCACCTGCCAGCAGTACTCTTTCCAGTTTAAATCATCCTCCACATCCCATCTAAAAGAATAATTTTTAACCTGATCCATTACTGAGAACTTATAATAAACTTTTTCATTCAAATGACACGCTGCATGTTTAGCCAAAGCATTAGTGGGCTCCTGCGTTTCAACTGCCCTCAAATGCTCATAAATTCTAAAATAGAATCCACGAATAGTTCTCCCTATATAGAATGCTGAACAAAGTCCACATAAAGCTACATAAACTACACATTTAGACTTGCAGTTATAACTACCTACTAAATAAATAACATAATTCCTAGCTACTGTTGTTAATTTTGAACCCTCTACAATATGCTTGCAGTAATTACAATTATTCCATCTGTGCATAGCTTTAGCAGCAGCACTCGCCATAGCACCCTCTCTGTTATAAAAATGTTCCTTCAAAATTTCCCCTTTTTTATTACAAAAACAGGAACTTCTCCTACTAACTTGCTAGTTTCTTGAAAGTTCCGTAAGAACTATAATGCCTTTTTTAGGCAGGATTCAAAGACAAATTCACCACCATAATAGGTACAAGCAAGCAAAATCTGAGGGTAATGCTACTTAATGCTATAAGTCTAAACCTCAAAATGCACTCACTCAAGGCACTCCTTAAAATGGAGAACATCGACATCTATGCAGTGACAGAGACCTGGTTCAAGACTCCAGAGAGCACCCCTGAATTACCAGGCTATAATTCATACCACACCTTTCGGCCACCTAACCTGGACTGGAGCACTAGAGGCGGAGGCGGGTCCATATTCATTAAGGATATCCACACTTCCAGGCTAGTTGCTCAGCATAATGCATCTCAGATTATCCAAGTGCAACTAACTCTGGGCAAGACCGCAATGCAAATTGTAGCTTGCTTCAGATCCCCCACCATGCCCCAGGATTCCCACTCCTCATTTCTTGATACTTTGGAAAATATTAGGGTACAACCTAGCACCCTAATAATGGGCGATTTCAACTACCCCACCATTAACTGGGAAAACTACTCCTCTACCAACTCTTGTGCTCAACGTTTTTTGGAATTCATAAATTCCAATGCCTTGGATCAACTTATCCACACCCCCACCAGGGGCAGCAGTATCCTAGACCTGGTCATTACCAACATGGGCAAGCAGTGTTCCACACCAGAGGTCAGTTCTTTGTTGGTCAGATCTGACCACAAGCAAATCACACTAGACAGTCCACATCCCACCCCCCCCATTAGGGAAACCACCGTAAAATATTTCTCCAAAGCCAACTTAACGCTTCTTAAGACAGAAGTAGCAAACTTCACAACACCCATGCTGACAGACAATAGAGATACGACTGCTGAATCCTATACAATTGCACATTATAAGCTCTTACATGAGTGCATGGATCATGCAATCCCTAACAGAACCAAGATGCTATCCTTCAAAAAAAGGAAGCCAATCTGGTGGTCCCCTACTATAAACAAACTCTACAACAGAAGAAAGAAACTGTTGCAAAAAAGAGTAAAATCCCATGATTGGAGGAACTCCGTGGTCAGCCTCGGTAAGAAGCTGAGATCCCTCATAAAATCCTCCAAAGCTAGTTACGAAAACAAAATCGCCACTGATTCTTAAGACAACCACAAAGCATTTTATAGCTATGTCAAGAATCTCAATGGCAACACTCAGATCTGCTCTGAGTTACAGCACAATGATACTAAATATACAGAACCAACTGATATTGCCAACATCCTGGCAGATTGGTTCAGTGCTACCGTTACCCCTCTCTCATCCCCTAAAGGGCCCATCTCTATACTGGAAGAATGCAAAGTACCTGTAATTATGGCTGCACAGGTAAAAAACACACTTTCCAAAGCCAAGAACCACAGCATCCATGGGACCTGACAACATCCCAGGCTGCATTCTACATAAACTACAGAATGAACTGGCACCCCACCTAAGTACCGTGTTCAGTCATAGCCTCACCTCAGGCTTTGTGCCCACTAAATGGCTCACAGCAATGGTTATCCCACTCCACAAAGGGAGAGCAACCACGAACCCCGGGAACTGCCGCCCCATTAGCCTGATGAGCCTGGTCTGCAAGGCTATGGAGCATATTATCATGGAACTTATAAACAACGACATTGGTAATCTCCAAACTCTGGACCCTACCCAGTTCGGGTTTGTAAAAGGCAGATCATGTCTCCTAAACCTGATAGACTTCTTTGAAGCGGTCACCAAAGCCATAGATGAGGGTAAGGTGGTACACGCAGCCTGTCTAGATCATGACAAGGCTTTCAACACCATCTCCCACTCTGGAATTATAGACAAACTCACTAAACTAGGTGTAAATCCCTATGTCTCAAGATGGGTTGCCAACTGGCTCACTGACAGAACCCACACTGTGAAAGTAGCAGACTCTAAATCCAACTTCAGACCAGTGACAAGTGGAGTACCACAGGGTTCAGTCCTAGGTCCTCTCCTGTTTGCCAAACACAGAAGGTCATTGGTTAACAAAGTTCGCAGATGATTGCAAACTAGGAGCCATAATCAAAACTCCTAATGATGTGGACATCCTACAAAAGGACCTCACTGAGACAGATGCCTGGTGTCAAAGCCATGGCCACAAGCTCAATGCCAAAAAGTGCATTGTCATCCCTTTTGGTAAAAACTCTGTACCCATGAACTACCACATAGGCGGTAGTCTACTTAACACTGAAAGTGTGATAAGAGACCTTGAGCCCAGGTGGACAGTAGTCTCTCCTTTGATAATCACATCACAACAGTAGTCAGGAAATCCTTCTACGTGGCACGCCTCATCACAAAAGGTTTCTCATCACTCATTAGACCCCATCATAGAGTACTAAGCCCCTTTTGATATGTACCTCACAAGACATCTGCAACAACTGGAAAGGCCACAGAAATACCTCACAGAGGATTACCGGCCTCAAACAGATGCCCTATGCAGACAGTCTCAAAAACTCCAGCTTTACTCTGTCGCATATTGCCTACTCAGAGGCGATTTCTGCCTAACATACAAAGCTATGTCAAACCCAGAGCTGTTAGACATGCTCCCCATAAAGAAATCCCAATCCCTCCGTGCTACACGCTCTAGGGACCCTAAACCTTGCCACCACAATAAACAGAACATGCTGGAGGGATGGATTCCTGTCCCAGAGACTTCCCATACTCTGGAACAAACTACCTATCTATATCAAACAAAGCTTCTCATTAGCACTCTTCAAGAAAAATCTTGATGATTGGATGGGAGATAGGAAATTCACCCCAGGGATCACTTCTGTGGCTCTGCTTGACAGGGGCACAGGAAAATAATTTTCTTGGGTGGCAAAAGCCAGGGTACCGTTTGGCTAGGCTTATATAGGCCCTAGGGCCAATAGCCTGGTACCTACCTATGAACTTCCAACTGTCAATAATAATCTTTTTATTGCTACCATCATATACAGAATTTTCTAACATGCAAACTAAACTAAAATCTTTAGTAGCATTTCTTTTTTCCATATTAGTAAAACTACCCCCAAAATTCCTTTTAACCAGGGTCTTCTCCATAGTTTCCTCTACCACATCGCTAGGGTAACTAACATAAAACTCATTTTTCAAAACTTCACATTCTTTAATTAGAAAAAAATACTCTTCATCTGTAAGTCTTATGTATTGTATCAAATTAGCTGTTAACTATATTATGTTTTAGCCTAGTGATATGCATACTGCTGTAATGCAAATAACTATTGCTTTCCACTTCTTTTTTTTTTTTGTAAATCTTAACCTTAATTTCATTCTCACTGTTATGTGTAAGGTAAGATCCAGGTAATTAATGCATTCTTTGTCCCAATTAAAAGTGAATTTCAAAAAATCTGACACAGAATTCAAATACATCATAAAATCTGTCAACTCATCTTTGGTTCCATTCCATAACATAAATAAATAATCAGTAAAATGCTTATAAACAGCTATATGGTCTGCAAAAACAGAGTTAAAAGTAAATTCTCTTTCCCAACTCATCATAAAAATATTGGCATAACTGGGAGGCCATTGCCGCCCCCATAGCCACCCCTTCTTTTCTCTATACACTATATGCTCAAATTCAGAATAGTTATATGACAAAATAACATCCAGAATTTTAGTAAACAGAATAACTTCATCAGCAGAAAAACATTGTGACTCTCGAAGCACTCTGTTATTCCGAATGATGAACGTTTGGAATGGATTAATAGTGTAAAGTGACACTACATCCGCAGTAATCAACCATATATTATTATCCACTGTTATTCTTTTGTTTAATCTGTTAAACTCAAATGAGTCTTTAACACAAAACGCTGTTTTACCAACCACCTTTTGCAAAAATTTATCAATGTATACAGCCATGGACTCTCTTATTTCCACCACTTGAACAGTAAGCTTAAAAACAGGTTCATCTAAATTCTTATGAATTTTGGGAAGGCCAAAAACCTTCCCAATCTTGGTTTGCTAATTCTAAAATATTCAGCTATTTCACTGTCAGTCCTTCCATCTACCAACCATTACTCAATATAGGAGTCTATCCTACTGTATGAGTGCTTGACTTCTAATATGCTCACTACAGTATAGTAATTTTCATTATTTAAAATATCAAAAATGCTCCACCTATAAAAACTATAGTCCATGACTATAACCACATTGCCCTTATCTGCTTTCGTAATATAAATATCCTTATTTTTTAATTCATCAAGGGCTTTCTTTTCATTCAAAGTCAAATTGTAAAACACTTTTTTTATTTTTACTGTTCAAAATATCTCTTATTTCTTTTTCACAGTTCATTAAAAACGAGACCAACTCTGGCTTTAAAGGTGGGTTAAATAGACTATTTTTGTAAAAAACTTTTTCATTAGCATTTAAACCATTAAAAACATTTTAAATTTTGCTTAAGCACATTCTCTTAATGCATTTATAGTAGAAACATTAGCCAAAACTCAGTACTTTACTAAATACTTTCACTTGTTCATACGTCAGCATATCAGACAATAAATTAACAATTTTAAAATTAACTACGGTACCTTGATCTTTATTCATAATTCTGCTGTGGTACGGTGGTAGCGTTGTTACCTCACAGCAAGAGGTTCTCCCGTTCGATTCTCAGGTTGGCTTGGGAGTGCCTTCTGTGTGGAGTCTGCATGTCCTCCCTGCGGTTGGGTAGCGTTTGAAAGACATGCGTGCGTAAATGGGCGTGACTTTGTTGAAGGTTGGGCCTCGTACTGGCACCTCGGCGTTTCGTAAAAAAAAATCTACTGCCAATCATTAGCGGACCGGAGTTTCACCGTGGCGACCCCTTACCGGGAAAAAGCCAAGAGAGAAACAACCTTGATCTTTATTTATCTCTTCTGCTGCTTTCTATTTACAGAAACCATTACCTGTTTCTTGTTCAGAAACTTCTGACAACAGCAACACTTGTTGCTGCCCTTTCCATTCTTGCGGACATTTCCCTTCTTCCAATAAATCCTTTTTCTCTTTTGCCCTTTCTGGGGTTCCTGCATTGCCACTTGTGCCCAAGTTCTGCTTCCTGTGCTTCCATCCTGACAAACATCAATTCTGTGAAAACCCTGCCCACTCCTATTAGGATTATGATTCAATTTCTCATTCGTAACCCCTTTTTTTCAGCTTGGGCAGGAACTGGATTAGAAACTTCTTCCAAATACTTCAAACCAATTCTCATTCTTTTTGAAGCTCTGCTTGTGACCGCACGAGTCTCGGAAACCTCCTTCCGCACTTCTCTATCATTATCCACATTGGTTTAATTATAATGTCATGCCTGTTATTTTTCAATAAATATGCACCCAAAGCAAGATGCTCTTAAGAAGATGAGATTGTAAAAATATAGTGTAATGTCCATTAGGGACTTTTTCCCCACTGTAGGACTGCAAGTCATTTGAAACTGAGCATAGTAGGGTGCAGGGGGATAGGCAGCCTCCTTGCTAGATGTGTGTATCCAACATTCACAGTCATTGTCAATAATGCCTGACATAATTTCAGATTTTTTTACTTTCATCTAGTTAACCTTTTACTGTTCCCAAACTACAAAGTTAGAATAACATTTAAAAAAAAAGTCCCAATCACCATTCTTAAAGGAGAACAGTGGGATTCTGTTATTAAATGCTCAACTTCTCTGTCTATTTTCTCCCTATTTACTGTCCCTGCTATGAATAAACAACAATACAGCATTTAAAATATATTAAATTGACTATTTCAGTCCACTAGAACAGTACCTTACTGTACTGTGTTGGTTTCACTTTTTTGTGGTCTTAGTCTTGTTAAAGAAGGCAGACTTGGCTCATGTAGGTGTAGCATTGTGGTAACTACTTTACTTTTGCTCTTCTCAAACTCACATGCAGCAGTAACATAGGGGCTATCAATTTGTAAACGGAATTCTCTTTGTTTTTCCTTTTTGGACAGTTGTTTAATTCTTGTAAATCTGTTTTGTGTTCTTTATAACACACATTTATTTCTGTTTGAGATGCCATTGCTTAAAAATGTAGCAGCTGCATCCAAAATGGCCAGGAAGCTACCTAACATTGTACTGCTCATTTGTATTCTCTGTATTATTCTTCAGAGTAGCAAACAGTGCATCATGCATTCTGGGGTGTCTCTTGTGTGCTGCATGTACTTCATTCCTGGAAAAAATGCAAATTACTCATTAATTTGCAGCTGTTGATAGGATAGTGGCATCTCAAACCTTTGCATGGGAAACTCCTGTGGACATTATGAATGATGCTTAACTTCCTTGCTTGTTTGCCAGAACAAGCCTAGTGATTTAATACTGGCATTCCCAGTTCATTGAGAGTCTCTGTGCAGGGACAATGTACTGGTAATTTCAGATTCTGAGGATCCACCCCCTCTCCCCATAGCCATTCTGTTCAGGAGTCTGACAGCTGTATGACTGCTATTTCAGTGAGTGCCAATACTGTTATATAATTTTGATGAAAACATGTTTCAATATTAATGGACATTGCACTTTTCCTTGGTTTTGTGCAACAGTAGAGTTGGTAAATACATTTCAGGGATGTGGGGCCTAACATCTTGGAAAAAATTCTTAGAGGTTTGCTGAAAGTGTTTTTTTTTTTTTTCAGTGATTTGTTTCACATCGTTGTTGATGTCTCAAATTTCTTTCAGCAAGTTCACATAAGTCTTTCTGTTCACTCCTGCTGGAGGGTGTCTAGTCAGCTCTGGGCTTGCTTAGAATTAGACAAGCTCTGCAACTTACATATAGAACTTGCTGCCTCCATTCCTACTGATGTAGCCTGTGGTACAGTTATCTTTGTCTTCAGCGTGGTTACAGTGCATTGCCTTTCTAGGGTCCCACAGACATGGTCTTTAGGATGGTTACAGTGCAGTGGCTTCCTAGAGTCCCATACTCATTGCCTTCAATGTGGTTACACTGCAGTAGCTTCCTAGGGTCCCACACTCATTGTCTTCAATGTGGTTAAAGTGCAATGGCTTCCAAGGGTCCCCCACACGTTGTCTTCAGTGTGGTTAAAGTGCAGTGGCTTCCTAGGGTCCCCCAGTCATTGTCTTAATTGTGGTTGCAGTGCAGTTGCTTCCTAGGGTCCCACATACATTGTATTTAGGATGGTTACAGTGCATTGGCTTCTTAGGGTCCCACACTCATTGTCTTCAGTGTGGTTGAAGTGCAATGGCTTCCTAGGGTCCCACACACATTGTCTTCAGTGTGGTTGAAGTGCAATGGCTTCCTAGGGTCCCACACTCATTGTCTTCAGTGTGGTTGAAGTGCAATGGCTTTCTAGGGTCCCACACTCATTGTCTTCATTGTGGTTGAAGTGCAATGGCTTTCTAGGGTCCCACACTCATTGTCTTCAGTGTGGTTGCAGTGTAATGACTTCCTAGGGACACACGCTCATTGTCTTCAGTGTGGTTGCAGTGCAGTGGCTTCCTAGAGTCTCACACTCATTCTCCAAATGTGATAGCACATTCAAAACTGCTGCTTCCCTGTCTTCTCCATTGCCAGTCATACTGCATCTGAGCCATTTCCTAATGCTGCAGGCAGATGTCTTCCTCCTTCAACAATGGATTACTGAACAATACAGTTATTTAAAAAATTACCTTTCAAAATAAAGATGTAAAACCATGTAGAATTCAGGTTAAGTAACAATTTATCCTTTGGAAATTCTGAGGACTAATTGTTTTCCTTGGAGCATCAAAACTACAAGTGTAAAAGGGGAATGCATACCAAGTCTAAGTTTGCATTATTGTGTAGTATTACTCTTTCTCCAAGGTGCACATCTCTCCTCTCTCTCTTATTATATAGAAGTAGGTATGTGCACAGGCCCCCAGATATCAGGAGTGTGAAGGGACTTCTGCTTTAATAGTGTCTTAGTGTGATTCAGCATGTGATATTATTTTGTTGTAATTGCAGCTTATTTTTCAGGGTTTTCAGACATATAAGTTAAGGTTTTGCTCCTGCACTAGAAAGCCTTGTTGAAAGCACTAGTTAGTTCTTTCACATGTAGTAGCAGCACTGTTGGTGTTTACCGGGGTTTTAATTTCAAAAGAATTCTCAAAAATGCAAAGCTCCTTTTATAACGAGTGTATCAGTGGCATTTAAGAGCTTCTTGAAGAAAAAGTATGATTGAAGGTATTAAATGTTTTACAGCATGGTGTGCAGCATGGACTGGATAAATGTGAAAGGAACTTGACGGCAGTAAAAAATGTCCCGAAATATGTCAGGTTCATAGAAATAGAAAGAGAAGGGTTTTGGTAGAGAAACAGCAAGAATAAAAGCAGAATGGAACCTGAAGTCTATATCACATCACATGTTTAAATTACTATAGAGGGCTGAGGTATTTGACTATGTTGTTGTTGTTGTTTGTCTTTTCGGCTTTTCCCGGTTAGGGGTCGCCACAACGGAACTCCAGTCCGCTAATGATTGACAGTAGATTTTTTTACGGTGTCGAGTTGCCAGCCCGATGCCGGACCTTCAGCGAAGGCACACCCATTCACACTTGTCTTTCGGAGGCCACTCGACTGTGGGGAGGACATGCAGACTCCACACAGAAGGCACTCCAGCCGTGAATCGAACAGGCTTCATCTGGAGTGCTGCATGTAGTTCAAGACCTCATATTTATAGAAACATGAAAAGTTTTAGAGGCAATTCAGATGAGCACAGTTAAAATATATTGAACACATCAAAAGTGATGTAAAAAAATGAAAAGAACTTAGTAAATGCTTACTTGTAAGGATGGGAAGAAAGGCATGATAGAGACTTTAAATGTGTAAAGAATATCAACAGATTCTAGAAGGGTGTCATCTTTCAGAAGCAAATAAGTACACAAACATAAGGTCACAATCTGAGACTTAGCAGTTCAGAAGTTCGGGGGAAGTTTGAAGATTTTGTTTCCACATAAAGAGTGATAAATGCTTGCAGTAGATTCCTTGACTATAGTTTTTGGTGTCAAGCTGATAGATGTTCAGTAGTGCTTGCAATGGACATCCCGGGGTTCTTGTTGGAATTGGACAAGATAGGACACAGAGTAGGTGATGTCCAGCTGATGGAGCAGCAGACTAGGTGGCTAAGGGACTTTTAGATATGTACTGTATGGATGTTGGCATGAAGGTACCATCGAGAAGAGTTAGAGTTGGCCATTTGTTGTGCTTGTTTGTGTAGATAACTCCCTTATTTTGCAGCTGCCCCCAAAAGTCCTGTCTGCTTAGCATTACCATCACCGGTTTTCATCACATCCTCAGTAAAATCTTTAAGATTTATAATTTACAGCCTGTGTAAAGTGCTGCATCTATAAGTGTGTTTTGTGCATTGTCGGATGTTTGAGTCACTTCCTACACTGTCTTTGATTTTTAAACATCTTTATTAAATTATCAGGTATGACATGGGCAATCTTACATTTATATAAATGAAAAACCATACCGACACAATTTCAGTTGCAAACGTAATGCATTACAAACCATGCTGACACAAATGTAGCTGCAAACATTATACAACACTTATGATACATCCAGTCATTATCAGTCAAACATTACATAACTCATTCAAATCTTGCCTTCGTTTAAACCTCATTCTGCTTCTGCATGTATTGATCCCACAATTTCCATTTTTTCCTTTGTAACTACCCTTTTCTAAAGATCCCAATTCCAGTTGTTTTATCTGTGTTACTATCTTCGTTGTTTCTAGTAAAGTTGATTTAATCTTTGATTTCCATTATTTACTAAATGCTTTTTTGGCAAGCATCATAAGTGGACTAAGCAATGCCTTACTATGTTTGGCAATTATGATTCTGTATCATACCTCAAAAAAATAATTTCCTTAGTTATACCAATTTGTTCACACAGTATCTCCGACAGAGCGATCTGCAGGGAATCTCTAAAGTCTGCCAACTCATTACACTCCCAGAAAATATGTTCCAAGTTACCTCTTTCTTCCCATCACATGTCCAATATTTGCTGTCTACCCAAGGTAAAATTCTTTGGAGTCTACTTGGGGGATAAAAATACATATGTAGACATTTCCAAGTAAAGATCCTAAATCTTCTAGACTTGGTTGTGTACTTGGAAGACATATATACACATCCCCATTGTTTCTTTGTGAATTGCTTATGCAGTCTCTCTTCCCAGTCCTTTCTAACCACCTCTGATTGATTGATACAGTTATCATGCAATATTTTATATACTCTGCTAATTATTCCTTTCTTAATGGCAACTTCTGTTGTAGATTCTACTAAAACCTCTACTGGTGCTGGTCTTTCGTTTAGGACTACCCCCATATTTTTTCTCTTTGATTATACACTGATGTCAGTCCTTGATAGGGAAGGCAATCTCTAACCTTAACCTGCAGACCAAATAAGTTCTTGGTGTCTTCCCACTCTGTTACCTTTCTTTCTTAGTTGTTTGCTCCCAATACTTTGATTCCTTTGCCACTTTTCTCCAATAAATTCAAGCCCCCTCTTGCCTGTTGTCTGTATCCCTATCGGCACAATTTCCTTTCTCCATTCCTGTGTTGGCTTAGTTCTTAGAATACTTTCTGCTACTTTATGAATATAATATTCTTTATGATTATTCTCCTTACAGGTCTGCATCCAAACTCCCAGTCTCTTCTTGTTTCTTGAACCCCCCCCCCCCCATTTCATCATCATCTCTTTCCACTTTGAATTATAGTTTTATGCTTGTGCTGTGTATATGAGCCTTAACTGTTATGCTGTGAAATACCCCTTCAAATCAGGTAATCCCAATCCGCATTGTTCTGTTGGAAAAAATAAGCTTAGCTTATCCCATTTGATTCTTGCCATCTTCCCCTGCCAGATAAAATCCTTCAGCTCTTAATTGCTATCAACAACTTCTCCTCTGGTTGATAAAAATTTGCCTGACTTGTGTGTAAGACTAAAGGGACTAAAAACATTTTGACTGCTTGTATCTTACTATCAATATCCATATAACAGAGCTTCCATTTTCTCAATTTTTCTATTATCTTTTGACTAGTCTCTTCCCACATATCCTTTGCTGCCACACCGGAATAATTTTTAATCCATACTCCTAAATACTTCATTTTGCCATATCCCCATAAATATGGATATTGCTGAGCCAATTTGTGTGTGGGTGCATAATTTACCACTGTTGCCTTTGTTTTAGCTTCATTAATTTTGTATCCTGAAAAGATTTGAAACTGTCTCAGTATGTTCCACAATACTGTGATGCCCCTTTCTGGTTTTGTCGGGTATAAAATAATGTAATCTGCAAAAAGAACAAGCTTTTCTTGACTACCATACCAGTTATATCTTTGAATTTCTAAGTCCCTTATTTTCTTTGCCAGTGGTACTATAAATATAATGTAAATAACAAAGGGGAGAGAAGACACCCCTGCCTCATTCCTCTGCTCAAGTAGAAATTATGAGAGGACCCCACACACTTTAATTTTTCCTCTGATCCTTCATATAATCTCCTAATGAACCTTATAATTTTATCGGGGAATGCAAATGCTTCCATTGCTCTGCCCATGAAGTCCCAGCTTACTCTGTCAAATGCTTTATCTGTGTTAAGAACTACCAACAACAGTGATATTTTCTTACGTGCTGCTTCCCTCCGGATAATCAGTGTTCTGTTAATGTTGTCGTATGCTTTCCTCCCATCCAAAAAACTACATTGATCCATATTTATCAGTTTTAACATCACTTTTGCCATTCTTTTAGACGTTATAGACTTAAACACTTTATAATCATGGTTTAGTATTAAAATGGGCTTGTATATAGCTGGATCTGATGGATCTTAACCCTCTGGGTATTACAGCTATCACTGCTTTCTTCCAGAATGTTGGGACTTCTCCTTCTGTTAAAATACTGTTAAAACCGTACAGATATTGCAATTTATTCCCTCCTAGCTTCCAAATTTCCCCAGGAATACAATTTCTTCCTAAGGACTTTCCTGTAGGTTGGTTGTACATTTATTCATCAGAATTTTTATCTGGTCTCTTATCTTATTAGTAACTGAGCCTCCTCAACCTCTAATGTTGGCATAAACATTTCCATTTGTACCGTTTTCCTCGTACATTGTCTTAATCAAAATGTGTATATCCATGTCTTGTCCCCTATTGGTCTTTTCTCTTTGGAATAAATGTCCGTCTCATCCTTTACCCATTAGAGGTCACCATTTTTGTTCCTCTTTGTATACCCAGTAACTTTGATGCTGCTCCATTCTTGTACTGTGTACCCCAGTTGTATGCTCCATAATGTCTTACCTACCACTTATGAGCCTTGAACAATGGACGTGTATTTCACTGTTTCTGCAGCTCAGTAATGCTGCAGCACTTGCTTTCATTGGGTGTTAATAGTGTCAATATCACAGTTGCTTGCATCAGTCTTTGCAGATGATATCATTTTGCTTGGAGTACCCTTCCTATCATCGCATTCTCTTGCCTGTTAGATGATAGCATTGAAGTAGTACAGCACCAGCCTTTAGCAAATTTACGGATTTAAAATGTGGTTGTTTTAATCTTAGATCAGCTTCTGTGGGTCGCAGTATGTGAGATGTCAACATAAGACAGATTTCCTTTAATATTATACTGTCTTGAACAAATCCAGTAGTTTAAGTATGCATAGTTTGTTCGCCACATCAGGAGAGGCTCATTTTAGGGAACTGGTTTGATACTTGAATTAATCTTGAAATCTTAAAATCTGTCTGACCAGGAAGCTGAACCTGACTGTAGTGATTAAAATGGGTTGTAACAGAAGAATAAGAGAGTGCTAAAAAATGAAACATAAATAATTTGCACAAACACCAGGTGCTTTCATGTGGCCTAGCTTTCTCATGCAACAGAACACATTCCAGTGCAGGGCAAATAGCTTTGTTATACTTGTGCAGCCTTTGCTTAATTAAGTCAGGATATACACAAACACACACTGCTGCTTGCAGCATTCTTGGGCACTGGGCTTTCATAAAGGAATTCCCTGCAGCCATTTAGTCTTCTGTTTCATTTTTTCTAGCAACATCATCAGCAATCCCTTTGTACCATTTTCTGCTTGGTGTCAGGGTGTTGTCAGCAGTTACTCTCTCTATTTATTGTATATCTGTGCCTTACAATGTTATTGATTATTTTTGAAATGTATAATTTTCAACTTCTTTTTATGTAATGTCTTTGAAAAATAATTCTTAGTTTTCTCTGTTAAATGGAGCTTTTCTTCCCGGGCCTTTGCTGAAAATGGGCCCTTGGGACCCAGTCAGACTTGCATGGTAAACAGATGTCAGTAAATAAATGAAATTCCACACACTCCTACCTTCTTCAACAGCTTTGCCTGACTACCACAGGTCTTCTCTCACAAAATCCATCCATCTCTTTGGATGCCAGTGTTTTCTCTTGCTTTCATCCAGTGTCTACCAAATCTTATTCACCAGGTTGCCTCTTCTGTTTTCCTGCACACGTCCAAACCATAATGGTTGTCTTTGACAGTCTTATGCAATTGAAGTTACTTGGGCTTCAATCTGATGTCCTCATTTCTTCATCTGTCCCACAGTATGCATCTTGTCAGCCAGCTCAAACACTTCATCTCTATCACCTCTAGTTTCCTCAACTTCCCTGCCTTCACTGCCCAGGTTCTGTACCATACAGTAGTATTGGTTGTATTACTGATTTGTACACCTTATTTTTATTTTTCAGGTTCTTTGACATTCTTCTGTCACACACTACCCCTTACACTCTGCGCCAGTTGGCTGCAGTTCCCCTGATTCTAAGTTTGACCTCCTCATTCAGACTTCCCTTCTCAGCAACACCTCCTAGATACTTGAACCTATTCCACTATTTCCAATTACATCTCAGTTCTCAGCCTGTTTCTGATTTCCTCCATTTGCTGCCATTATAGCGGTCTTACCTGTACTCAGGTTCATGCTGTGTACCTTCAGTTTTCTATTCCATTCCCTTATCACTTGTTGAGGTTCTTATTCAGAGTCTGCATGTAATGCCACATCGTCTGCATACAGCAACTTTGTTTATCTGCCCCTCTGACCTGTCTGCTAATGTAGTCAAGACCAAGTATTTTTTTGTGAATATGTGGTAGCTGTGCCACTTTGGTCTGTGCCTTGGTGATTGTTGACAAATGCATACCCAAACTGTCTAAAGCAACTGTGTCAGTGTTTTTTGTCATCCCTAAACATGTGTCTTTAAGAAGGGCTTTATTCCATCACATACATGCAGCTTGAATCATTTCATATAGGTTTACAATGTAGAATTGTAACATTTGGTGCTTTGCAGTTTGTGACATCCATCTCTACAGAGGTCCTCAGATGGTATTATAAAATTGTGATGGTATAACAATGCTGTTTGTAGGTGCACTATTATTAATTTATTATTTTATTTGCATTTGTTAACCGAGTAGTGTCCGACTGGGCAAGTAGCCCATTTTCAGTGGAGACCTGGTGAGAAAAGCTCCAATACAGTAATAATTAGGAAAAACAAATAGTACTGACACATGCATTAACAACAATGCAAATTAACAAAATTACTAAGAAAACTAAAGTTGTGAAATGTATAACATATTACAGAGATATTGATAACTGGAAATAATCAAAAAATCTATCTGAAAATTTAAACTAATCTTATCATAAACATGGGATATAAACACTAGCTGCTTAAAGGTGCTGAAGAGAAGTGTGAAAGAAGAAGGATAAATAAAAAATATCCAGGTGAAATACAGGGGCAGAGCCAGTTGCCATCGAGATAGTCTTTTAGGCTTTTTTTTTTTAAATGAAGAAGTGTTGGGATTGTTTTGGATGTACTGAGGAAGAGCATTCCAGTCCTTCGCTGTTTTACTGGAATAAAGGGCGTCATCATGATAGTTGCGAGATTGGGTAACGTTTAGCAGGAGTCTGTTGGAAGATCTAAGGGATCTGCAGTTAAGGTTAGATTGTACCAGGCCTGAAAGTGCAGGGCAGTTACTGGGGTTGTGTATGACTTTGTGGGCAAAGGTAAGTTGGTTTAGACTTAACAGGTTGGGAAGTTCCAGCCAGTTGAGTTGCTGAAGAGTGGAGCAGTGATGAGTTTTATGGGGATGATTGGCAGCAAACTTAGCTATTTTATTATAGCAAGATTCTAAATTATTAAGGTCAGCTTTACCTAGGTTGGTGAAAATATGTGAGCAGTAGAGAAGGGTAGATAGTGAGATCTTGCTGTGGCTAATCTGGCTTGGTGTGTAAGGTATGGTTTTGCCCTATAGAGGTTAAGATGGACTTTTTTGATTGTTAGGGAGATATGTTTATCAAATTTTAGTATGTCATCTATCGTTACTCGTAGGAGCTTGGTCTGATTAGTAGGTTCAATTTTTGTTCCATTAGAGGGGTAAATGGAGAGAGGTAGTGAGCTGAGCTTGGTTGATTTGTTTGAGAAGATCATTAACTTAGTCTTGTTTGGGTTGAGGATGAGTTTATGGTTGGAGAGGGAATTTTCAATGTCCTGGAAAGATGTTTGCATTTTGAGTTGCAGTTCTTGGGGGAGGGGGCAGCTGAACAGATAAGAGTGGAATCGTCTGCATAATGGATGATGGTGACAAGTTGGGTGGAGGAATTCAGGTTGCTGGTAAATATGACAAAGAGGAGGGGGCCAAGTATGGATCATTGGGGGTACACCAGTGGATATTGGTAGTAGTGGGGAGAGTTGTTTTTGTTCCATTTTGTAGCCTGTTGGTTAAACCTCTGGTATCTTACATGATTCAGTCCATCCACTTCAACCTCATGACTGGCCATGCATGTAGCAGTCACTTGTCACTTTTAAGGCTCTAAAACTCCTCTCCATATTCCAGTAATGCATCACACTTCTCCTTCCCTCCAGATCTCATTTGAAGGATTCAAGACCGCATTGACTAGCACTTCCAGGCTCAGTTGGCAAGAAAAGTAAAGATTTTTTTTGCCATATTTCCTTTCAAAATGAATTCTTAGTCATTCATGTCAAATCATTTAAATTTCTAGCATATTTTGGTTGATGAATAGTTAATTTAGATAATAATTTAATTCAGATAATAAATCCACGGGAGTTCAAGATGTTTTTAAAAAGGCAAGTTTCTGCCAAGAAAGTGTTCTGTATTATTTAAAAAGGCATCTTAGTAAACGATATGGCAATTGAATATTAGTGCAAGATATGGAATCTTTTGTAAAGATTAAGGAGAGGGAATTGGGTGCTTCTTGCAATACATGGTGTTGTCAATCTCACCTTAATTCTCTCTGATGGGTTGGATCCGATGTGTCTGGTCTATCTCGGCCTTTACAAAAGCTCGAGGACCTCAGCAAAGCTTGTGGGCCTCCTTCCCTACCCGTAATGCAGTTCCCTAACTTTCTCAGATCTCATTTGCCGAGCTGCAAAGAGGTTCTTCAAGCAAACTCTGGGCCAAGTTTTTTTTTTTTTTTTTTATAGCTTTATACCTTTATCCAATTAGTAATTTCCTTATTGTTAACTTTCCTGGTCATTTTTCTCTTGTGTATTTTTTGTAGTAGTTCCCTAATTAGTAATCCCTCCTCCGTTAGCATCCATTTTTTGTTAAGGACATCTAACTCCGTACCCACACCTGTTTTTATAGATAGAGGGTGTTCTCTTTCCTTCTTTCTCTCCCTTAGTGTTTTTTCTAGTTATTTAGGACTAAACCATTTCTTTTCCCTTCTGGTTACTGCTCGTTTTTCATTTGAGAGCTTAACCAAAAGTCCGTTTAAGTTAATGGACTTCTCCCTCCCTTTTGCACAAAGTCCGTTTAAGTTAGAGGACCTTCCCTCCCCTTTCTCTTTCTGTGGTTTAAAAAAAAAATGTAGGTTGTCCTTTCTTTCCCCTTATTTGTGGATTTTCTTCAGGCTTATGTCCCAAAAGGAAGGCGCAAGCCATTAGGATTTAAGAAATGCAGCAATAAGGATGCCCCTTAGTGACTCGCACATGTGTGTATACTGTTTGGGACTTCTTCATTTACAAGACTCTTGTTCCATATTCCCCGCCTTTAATCAAAGGGTGCTTATGTAATGCAATAACAAATTGATTTTGAAGGGGTTAATTAAAACCCCTTTTTCCGAGGCTATTTCTTCTTCCGATCCCTCTTCTAATAAGTCAGACAAGTCTGAGAGGTCAGAGAAACAGACTTCTCTGGCTCCGAAAGCTTCTTCGGAGCCAAGCAACCAAAGATGCCCACTCTGACAGCATCTACGGAGCAGACCGCCTCTACGGGTCCAGGAAATTCCACGGATCAGACAAAGGCTTCAGATCTGAAATCATCCACAGAATTAGCTCCTTAGACTCCATTGCCCACACAGTATCGCTATCAGAGCCAATCTCCATCCTTGGAACCTATTGCATCCCAGCTTACATCACCTTTTCTTACCAGGTCCCGATCCCCAACACTGTCCACAAGGACTACTAGGAGCCTCTCAGAGGAAGATATGGATTGGTTGGTGCAGAGACTTCTCAAGATACCTGCCTTGGCCAAGCTTCTTTTGGATCCGAACCCAAAGGATTCTGATCAGACTCATCCTTCCCCTGTGGCACCTACTCCTTCTCTGATCCATCCTTTGGTATTGGAGCTGGAAGGCTCTGACATCCAGGTGGTGTCTGTATCGGGTCCAGGACCTCTTAGTTCCTCCTTGAGCGTCTCTGCCCAATTGGAGCAGGAGGCCTCTGGGATCCGACACTCACCGGTCAGGTTCTCCTCGGATCAGACTTTGTCTATGGGGGCCTCTGCGCAGGTGGGTTTGGCTCCCACCTCTTCTTTGGAGCTTCTTTCTCCTGTGCAGAGGGCTGTTTAGGCCCTAACATCTGTGTTGTCAGGTCCTGGGAGTACATCGGAGCAGGGACTGTCTGCTTTCGGAGTTATGAGGGTGATAACTGCTTCTTAGTCTTGGGCACAGCCTCCTTTGGAGTTTCCTCCCTTGATGGCGCAGGTGTCTTTACCTTATCACCCCCATCCAGCGGACCGCAGGGATCCGAAGCCTCAAGGTGTTCCCCAGGGGACTCCCCTCTCTTCCGAAATTTCTTCAGAATATCCCACTGAGGAAGTCCCTCAAAAGAGATCATGCAAGAGGAAGCATCTGGACTCCCCAGAGGAATTTGTCACTTTGGATACTGATCTCGATGAAGCAGAAGGGTCCCCATGGTCACCTTCTAAGGATATCTCCTTTGGAGACATCCTAGAAATTCTGAAACAGAGAGGTGACTGTCAGTCCTCCTTCCCTTCAACCAAGGAGTCTTTATATCTTAAGACCTTTGGATATCATCCTTCAACCTTGTGGGTGACGCCACCTTCCAATGAGCTTATTCAGTTAATTTCTCGGAAGGCCTGGTGAGACCCCAGACTCCAAAGAGCCCACTTCTACGAGACCAGACAAGTACATTACAGCCCCATAAAGACCAAGCCTTCCTTACCAGAGGTGTAGCAGTAGATGCCATGGTTGTGGCGGCTGCCACACAAAAGGAACTTTCCAATACCAATTCCTTTGTCCGTCCCCCTAAGAAAGATTCTAGGAACATAGGTATGGGAAGAGCATCTTCCCTTCAGCGGCTTTTACATTATGATCGCTGAACTGTCTCATTTATTTCACCAGACTCAGAGGGATCTGCTAAAAGAACTGTCAGACTCCCTTCAAGGAGCTATAGCTGGTGCGGTGGCAGGTAAGGTCAATGCTCAGCTTGCTACCCTCAACTCCGTAGTCAACTCGTCCATGAAACTAATTTCATATGCAGCAATGGAGCGAGTAGGGTGGCCGTTTTAGACATCTCCATTAGGAAGCAGGCCTGAATGTGCCTTTGGAATTTCCTGGTGCCCTTTAAGTCTTCCTTTGTTAATGCTCCCTTCGATGGCTCATCTCTTTTTGAGCCCAAGGTAAAGGAAACGATAACCTGGTGTGAAAAGGAAGGTAGGACCTTATCTCCTGTTGGAGTGGGTTTTTCCATAACCACCAGCCCATTAACTAAGGGTCATAGGGGTAGAGGAAAGATGTGGTTAAAAAAATCTTAGAGGTCTTACCAAGACACACAGGGTGGAAGATCCCCCATGGGTAGATGGGGAACAATAATGGAAGACACCACCCTCGTGCCAGAGGAGACCTGCAGAATCAGGGCTCCAGAGAATCTTTCTTTGGCAGACCCTTTCAGCACCCTGAAGGAGTGCCTGACTGTTCACCTCTGGAGGGCGATTGTCACTGCATCTCAAAGCTTGACAAAACATAACCATCGACAAGTAGGTGCAGGACATAATATCCAGGGGGAAATATTATTCACTTCGCTTTCCCCATTCCAGTAAACAGATCTGTTCTAGACATTCCAGCCAGTAAAAAGGAGCAAACAACATTACAAATTCAAAAGTTGCTCAAAAAAGGGGTATCCAAGAAGTCCCCGCAGACCAGAGAGGATCCAGAACTTACTCCAGATTCTTTTTAGTTCAAAGAAAATGGGGGACTGGAGACTAATATTGGATCTCAGAAAACTAAACAAATCGGTTAAGAAATCCAAGTTCTGGATGATAACACTGTAGTCAATACTTCCATTCCTGGAAAAAGACAATTGGATGTGCTCTATAGGCCTTCAGGATGTGTACTACCACATTGGAATGGAAAGGTAATCCAGAAGGTTCTTGCACTTCCGGCTAGGAGCCAGTCACTTCCAGTTTCTAGCTCAGCCCTTTGGTCTCATTACAGCCCCCAGAGTGTTCACCAAGTGCATGGCAGTAGTGGCGGCTCAATTGAGATGCAGGGGATTCTAGGTGTTTCCATATCTGGACGACTGGCTCATAACCACCCCGACCAAACAAAACAAGTGCTACAAGTTCTGGGGAAAATGGCAGCATCAATCATACTTACTCCTCTAGCTCGCCTACATATGCGGATATGTCAAAGGTCACTTTCCACACAATGGTCAGTTCTGGATTTATCAGTGTCACACAACATCCTCATTACCAAATCTTGCAAAAACGATCTAGAGTGGTGGATTTACTCTCCTTCAGTTTCTCAAGGCCATTCCTTCATCCATCCTCCGGCCCAGGTTACGGTGACCACAGATGCTTCCCAGGTAGGGTGGGGGGAAGTATTGTCTGGGAAAGACAGTCCAAGGCAGCTGGCAGGAACAAGAGACTCATCTGCACATAAACATCCTACAGATGAGGGCAATGCTGATGTTCATCGTGTTTCACTGTTGCAGTCATCACATTTGGGTTATCCTGCCAGGGGTAGCCCTCAGTCGGCCCTAATCCCAGAGGCTTAGTATTTCTGCATCGGTTGCTGTTGCTCCAGGACTGACGTCAGGTCATCAGTGGTATAAAAACAGGCAGCTGATACAATTATATCAGTCTTTCCTGCCGAGGAGCCCGAAGCAGAAGCAGTTTGCACGAGTGCCAGTCGGCCTCTGCCTGAGTTGTCAGTCTTCTAAAGCTAAGTACCCAGTTGGGGATCCTTTTTTCTTGCTCTAACCGATGTCAGAAAAAGTTAACAATTGTCTTGCCTGTGGAAAACAAATACCACACGGAGATTTCCATTCTTACTGCATCACCTGTTTTGGCCCAGTCCACGATGTTCCTTGCTGTTAGTTTTGTGCTTTGTTCAGTGCCGGAACTATACATCTTCAGGCCCTAATTGTAGCTAAATACTTTCGCTCTCTATCTCCGTATTCTGAAATGGCTTTGGTAAGCCATCCGACTACTGATCTTCCGAAGAAACGTAAGGATAGAGACGGAGACAGACCGCACAGGTTCAAAACTGCTGACGACGCTTCCGTTAAGCTAGTCGCCAGTTCGCTGGTAATCAGTGAGGTGTTTTCGCAGCCCCTGATGCCCACTTCTATAGATTCACAGGCTGCTACCGAGACCCATTTGGAGTCCAGTATGCCGCAAGACTCTTCTTTGACTACAGAACCTGCGGATGTCTCTACCTTGGATGGGTCCGGAGCCACTGTGCAGGCACCGGCTTCGGAGGAAGTTCTTTGCACTACCAATATTCGACACAAACCAACGGCTTCTTTCATGTCTTCAGTTCTTTCACAAACTACTGAGTTTCTAAGGCCCAGGGTATGAACTATGCATAAAAAAAACGACATCCCAAGCTCAAGCACCTGCTTCCATGCCTCAATCTCAAATGCTTAAAATGGCAGAAGACCTTATCATGCTGATTAGGGGAAGCCAGCCTACCCCTTCTAAAAGAAAGAGAGACTCTTTATCTGACCAAGAGTCTCGACGACTCTGAGGTTTCTGATTATGAAGACATGCCATTATCAGCTTATGAGGATTCAGATGCAGAGGAATCCATTCCTTCTGCCTCTACTGCAGAGGATTTTTCTTTTGGTGAAACCCTACATACCTTGAGAGAGCATTTCCATTGGGAATGCCAGGATTATCCTCAGTCCAAAAATAGACTCAGGGAATTTTTAGTTTTGCCACAGCACAGACCCTTAGCTATTCCTCCTGTTCTGGGTGTTGTGGAGGATGATTTCATGGAATCCAGTTTAACTCCTGATACTCTACCTCCTGCTCCCAGAAAACCTGACAGATGTTAGAGTTCCTGACTCGCACAAATTTCTTTTCAAAAATCGTACTGCTGACCCAGAAGTCATCTCCCAAGGACCTAAAGGAGTAAAAGCAACCACAGCTAAGAATTCCAACCCTTCGGACAGGGATTCCCGAGCTTTAGACAGATGGAGTAAAATAATAAACACCTCTGCAACTCTTGTCATTAAAGCATTAAATTGTCAGTTCCACATGCGGAAATACCAGCAGCATACTATGGAACTTCTTAAACAAAAATTATCTACCTTTCCAGGCTGTGCAGAAAATAAAGAATTACAGGAGCTTCTGCATTCTGCAAGCCAAGTTACTAAGCATACCCTGCAATGTGGGTTTGATGCCCTAGAAGCATCCTGCAGAGCAGCAATCACAGGTTCCGTACTTAGAAGGCATGCTTGGCTTAAGGAACAGACCTTGCCAGACCATGTCAAATCAAAATTTTTGGATGCACCACTGAACAATGATAATCTGTTTGGCAACAAGGCAAAAAAAGATGGAAGAAAAAGCTAAATCTATGCAGACAGTTAAAGACTTTTTGCAAGTCCAGCCTCCGAGATTCAGTAGGCATTGCCCCTCAAAACACTGGTCCTTTCCAGCCCTCTCTAGGCTGGCTCAGACTAGACCTAGGGGAAGCAGACCCCCCCCCCCCCCAGACAGCAGACCCAGGGAATGCAGAGATCTAAGCCATGGAGTACCTCCACCCCTTACCTCTGCCCACCTGCTTGTGCTCCTAGGAGGAAAACTTGCCTCCCATGCAAAAAAATGGGCCTCCATCACCAACGATCAATGGGTCCTCAACATAGTGTCCCAGGGGTACAAATTTTATTTCCACACACTGCCAACCCCAAAAGGGTTCCCAGATCTTCCTCCAAACCAGTGGGCAGAGGCACAAAACCAACTTCATTCCCTGCTCTCCATGAGGGCAGTTCAGCCTGTTCCTGCAGACCACACAGGCCAAGGTTTCTATTCCAGACTTTTCTTGGTACCCCGAAAAGAGGGCACCTGGCACCCAATCCTAGATCTATCCATTCTAAACAACTTCCTTGTGGTACCAAAATTCAAAATGCTCACCCTCCAGCAGCTTCTTCCTATGCTATCCAAAGATGCCTGGTTAGCCACTCTAGACCTAAAATAGGCCTATCTGCACATCCCAGTCAGAGACTCTTGCAGGAAATATCTGCGTTTCAGGGCAGTATCTATGCATTATCAGTTTTCTGCACTTCCCTTTGGCTTATCCACTGCTCCCAGAGTTTTCACAAAATGCTTGGCTCCAGCCATTGCTTTTTGCAGACAAAGAAATATTCAAATTTACCCCTACTTGGATGACTGCCTGATTCAGGCAGACAGTCAGGGAAAGCTGTTGCAGCACCTGACATTTGTAAAAGACCTACTGACCTCACTGGGGTACACTATAAACAAAAAAGAAATCCAAACTAGTCCCCAGTCAGAAAATTGTATTCCTGGGAGCAAGCCTGGACACAGCATCACGCATGGCATTCCTTACTCCAGAAAAACAAACCTATCTGGCAGACTACTTCTCTCAACTTGCCACCAGAACCCAGCTATCCGCAAGGAAAATCCTACAAGCTCAAGGGTTCATGGCCTCCTGCATTCTACTAATTCCATATGCCAGACTGCATATGAGGAAACGTCAGTGGTACTTAAAAGCCTTTGGTGTCAGCATTCTCAGAACCTGGAAACTATACCTGTGATACCTTGTCTAAGGAAAGATTTTCTTTGGTGGGCAGCAGCATACAACCACAACAAGGGACTTCCATTTTCACAACCCTACACCACCCAGACCCTAACCACAGACGCATCAGACTATGCCTGGGGTGCACACCTGGAGGGCAGGTGCATTCAGGATTACTGGAGCCCAAATCAAATTCATCTGCACATCAACCAAAAAGAGATGCTAGCTGCTCAGCACACTCTGACAGCTTTCAGACCCCTACTCTCTCTCCAGGGCCTGTACTAATCAAAACAGACAACACCACAGTGATGTACATCAACAAGCAGGGAGGAACCCACTCTTGCCCACTATGCAAGCTAGCCATGACCCTTTGACACACTGCTTCAGCCATGCAGATTCACCTGCTAGCACAATTCCTGCCAGGCAACCAAAACTCTCTGGCAGACAACTTAAGCAGAAATCTCCTAAACCCCCATCAGTGGCAATTAAACCACAACACCTCCAGATTCGTAACCCAGAAATGGGGTACCCTGAGGTGGACCTATTTGCCTCCCACAGCAACCACCAGTTCAGCAAATTCTGCACCAGGGAACCTCACAGCAAGGCCTGGAAAGTGGATGTTTTATCCTTCCAATGGGTAAACCTCTTGTTCTATGCATTTCCCTTTCTACCTCTTCTTTCAAGGGTGTTGCACAAAATAAGGGAGGAAAGACCAAGGGCAGTCCTGATTGCCTGAGACTGGCCACGCCAACACTGGTACGCACTACTGTGCAGTCTGTCACAGTTGCCTCCATGGCACTGCCCTCAGATTCCAACTCTTCTGACCCAGCAGAAGGGAGACTTCTTGCATCCACAATCGCAGACCCTGAACCTAGCAGCCTGACTTATTCCTTGAACTCTCCTCCAGTGGCCAGCCTAAGCAAGCAAGTCCTGGACATTATACGTGAAGCCAGATGACCCAGCACTAGAAAATCCTAGGCTGACAAGTAGAAAAGGTATTGCTCCTGGATCCAGGATAAAGGAGCTGAACCAGCACAGCCCTCCTTGCCTCTCATCCTGGATTACCTAGCAGACCTGTTTCACAGGTGCCTATCCTTCTCTTGTATTAAAATCAATGCCTCTGCCATCTCTGCTCATTACAGCACAGAGCCACCCCTCTTTTCACATCTCCTCATCAAGCAGTTCCTCAGAGGGGCTAACAACTTAAAGCCACCCAGAAGAGCCCTTACTCCTGCTTGGGACCTTAACTTTGTGTTGGAAAAGCTCACCCCCCCCCTTGAGCCTGCAGCTTCAGCAGAGTTAAAATTCCTCTCTTGGAAAACAACCTTGCTTCTGGACATCACTTCAGCTAGAAGAGTGTCAGAGCTATAAGCACTCATGGCTGTGGAACCCTTCATTATTTTTCCTGCTGACAGGGTCTCCCTCAGGACTAACCCAACTTTCATGCCTAAAGTGGTGTCCAGTGTGGCTCTCAACCAATCTGTTTATTTGCCCGCCGTTTTCCCTAAACCTAAAAATAAGGGGGAAAGGATCCTGCACTCTTTAGATGTGCACATACAGCTCATATTCTACCTGGATAGGACTAAGCCCTTTAGGAAATCTGACCAGTAACTAGTCAGCTTTGCAGCAGGGGCAGAGGGCAAGGCCATATCAAAGCAAACCATTTCCAAATGGATAGCACACTGTATCCATTTCTCTCACAAACACCACGGGAAATCACCCTCACAAGGGGTCAGAACACATTCCACTAGGGCAACTTCCACCTCTGCAGCTTTTCTCAGAGGGGTCCCTACCAGGAACATCCTGGAGGCTGTAACATGGAGTTCTGTTCATACCTTCACCAAGCATTACCACCTGCCTATCTTTTCCAAATCCAGGACAGGCTTTGCAACTGCAGTCCTGCAGGGCATACTAGCCAGCCCCAACTCTTGACTGCCTCCACCCGTTTCTTCAGCTTTGGGAATCAACCCAAGTGTGATGACTGCAACAGTGAAACACGAAGATCATAGTACAGTTGTGTACACTTACCATAAATGTAGATGTTCGAGTGTATTCACTGTTGCAGTCCTTGTTTCCCACCCTCCATCCCCCTTGTCTCTCTCTCTCTTCCTCACTCCTTACAGTGCTATTTGGTATGTACTTTCTACTGGTGGTGTTATTCCACCATAATCTAGCTCCCTATTTGGGGTCTCCATACATTTGGGGCAAGAAAAACTGACGTAATGGCATCAGCTGCCTGATGTCCTTCAAGGATGCATCTGCAGTCCTTACAAATGGGTTGTCCTGTCGTCAGGCAGCCCTTCGGTCGGCCGGATTCCAAAGTCTGGGTCTGGCCTCGGCTGGTGTCGCACTTCACCCGACGTCATAGCTGCAGTTCTTCGGGTATAAAGGCATCAGCCGACGCCATTTTCCTCAGTCTTTCTTGCCGCGTGGCTCAAGCAGAAGCTGTTCACAAGTGCCGGTCGGTCAGATCCAGAGATTACTACTACCGAATACTACTTCAAGACTTCTAAAAGCTAAGTACCCCGTTGGGGACTCTTTCTTGCCTCAGCCGATGTCAGAAAAAGTGAATAACTGTTTAACTTGTGGGAAACAAATACCTCATAAAGATTTCCACTCTTACTGCTTACCTTGTTTAGGCCCAGACCACGACGTAGCAGCTTGTTTAGCCTGTGCTTCTTTCAACCGACGGACGCTTAGACGTCGGTCGGAGTTTGCTGAACAGTTTTTCGGCTCAGATTCTGCGTACATAATGCCGTCGGATCCTCCGACTTCACAAGTTATTAAGAAACGCAAAGAAAAGGACCGACACTCGCGGTCCGCGGTTTCGGCCGAAACCGCGGTTAAGCAAACCGCGAGTGTCTCGGTTTCAGCCGAAACCGAGCAAACGGTTCTATCTTCAGCCGAATCCATGACTACTACCGAGGCCCCTTCTAACCTGGTTGAGTCGGCCTCTGAAATTCAACCTGCTACTGTGGTTTCACAAGAATTATCGGACACCATCCCTTTGGATGTTTCAACCCCTGCACGTGGTGCTGCTAGGCCGCCTGCAGCCATGTCCATAAAGGCCTTTGCCAGGGCTAAAGCAGCCAAAACTTCTAAGTCTGTGCCTGTTAAGCCCCCCTCTCACAGGCCCAGTTCCAGTTCCCAAATGCTCACTCTGGCAGAGGATCTCATCTCTTTAATAAGGGGATCCCAATCTCATCCAGACAGGGCCTCTCAACCTCCTCCAGAAAAGAGACCTAGAGCAGAGCCCCTGAGCCGGTGTCCTCAGATGATTCTTCTGATGATACAGACAATACAGACCATCCAGAGGCTCCTTTTTCTACTTATGAAGACTCGATGCTGAGGAATCGATTCCTTCTGCCTCTCCACCAGAGGAATTTTCCTTTGGGGAAACCTTACATGCCATGAGAGAGCAATTCCAATGGCAGGGACAAGATTTCTCAGATTCAAGGAAAAGGCTTAGGACCTTTTTTGCATTTACCACAACATAGGCCTTTAGCTATACCTCCAGTTCTCCCTGTTGTAGATGATGCATTTAATGATGCTTGCACTGCTCCTGATACTTTGCCTCCAGCCCCTGCTAAGCCCGATAGGTTCTACAGGGTCCCGGACACACATCATCATTTATACAAGGCTCCTTTTGCAGATCCCGAGACTATCTCCCAGGGGCCTAAGGCAGTAGCTTCGACCTCAGTTAAAAACCCTCTCCCTTCTGAAAGGGAATCCAGGTCCTTAGAGAGATGGGGTAAAAAAGTATACACCTCTGCTACTCTCTCAGCTAGGGCATTGAACTGTCAGTTTCATATGATCCAATACCAGGAGTTTATGCTTGATCAGTTAACTAAGAAATTGTCCTCTGATGATTCTTTAGATAAGAAATATGTTCTAGAAATGGTGCATAACATTCAGCAGGTTAGTAACCATTCTTTAAAATGTGGCTATGATGCACTGGAGGCTTCCTTTAGATCAGCCATGACTGGCACAGTTATAAGAAGGCATGCATGGTTGAAAGAACAGGTCTTGCCGGATCATGTTAAAGCAAAACTATTAGATGCTCCTATGGATAAGGTCAGTTTATTTGGTTCTCCTGCTCAACAGGTACTGAAGAAAATGGAAGAGAAGGCAAAATCTGTACAAACAGTGAAAGATTTCTTACAGGTTCAGCCTCCAAGGTTTAGCAGGAACTGGCCTTCCAAAATTGGTCCTTTCCAGACTCCTCTAAAACTCAGAGAGGCAGGAATAGGCGCTCAAGAGGCAGAAATCAATCCAGAGGAGGTGCCTACAGGGACGCCAGTGGCAAGGTAACAACCAGCGAGGCACAGACACAACTACTACCACTGCAACAGGACAATCACAGTGACTTGGCTCTGGCACCGCCTACCAGGGAACAAATAGCAGCACCCTTAGGCGGAAAGTTAGCCTTATTTTCAAAAACTGGCACTACATCACAAGAGACAAGTGGATTTTGCAAACTATAGACCAAGGCTACAGGTTTCATTTCCATACTTTACCAGGAAAAAGAGGAATGCCAAACCTACCACCAAATCAAAAGACAGAAGCTCTAAAACAAATAGCTCAATTAGTAAAGATGAGAGCTGTGGAAAGGGTACCATCTATGGAACAAGGAAAGGGATTTTACTCCAGACTATTCCTGGTACCAAGAAAAGAGAAAAATTGGAGGCCTATTCTCGACCTGTCCGCTTTAAACACATTCATCATTGTTCCAAAATTCAAAATGCTGACCCTACAGCAACTTCTTCCCATGCTGGGCAAGGAGTATTGGCTGGTGACTGTAGATCTCAAGGAGGCATACCTGCACGTCCCCATACAACCAAATTGCAGAAGATACCTCAGATTTCTTGCAGGATCAGAGCATTATCAATTCTCAGCATTGCCCTTTGGCTTATCTACTGCCCAGATTGTTCACTTAAATGCCTGGCATCAGTAATCGCCACTGCAGGCTTCAGGGAATCCAAATATATCCATACCTGGACGACTGCCTGATACAAGCGGACAACAAAAACAAGTTAACAGAAGACTTACAAAGAGTCATTCGCTTACTGCAAGCCCTGGGATATACAGTCAATATAAAAAATCAAGACTGATACCATCCCAAAGAATAACCTTCTTAGGTGCAGAATTGGACACAGTAAAACAGATGGCATTCCTAACTGCAGAAAAACAAGAACAACTTCCTCTCTACTTCTTGGCATTAACAAAGCAGAACAAACTAACAGCAAGGAAAGTACTGCAGGCCTTGGGCTTCATGGCATCCTGCATAATCCTGGTCCCTCATGCCAGACTGCATATGAGAAAGCTACAGTGGTACCTGAAGAATTTATGGTCTCAACACAGGCACAGCCTAGAAACCGAAATACCACTAATCCCATGCCTGAAACAAGAGTTCCTATGGTGGGCTCAGGCATGCCAGTCAAACCCAGGTTTGCCCTTCCACAGCATTCAACCAAGCCAAACCATCACAACGGACGCCTCAGACCTCGGTTGGGGGGCCCACATGCTGGACAAGTGCATACAAGGCTTATGGACTCCAGATCAGCTGCACCTGCACATAAATCAAAAGGAAATGCTGGCAGTCAAAAGGAAATGCTGGCAGTCAAACTAGCAATCCAGAATTTCAGACCATTCCTCCAAGAAGGGCAGTTGATGATAAGGACAGACAACACCACAGTCATGTGGTACATCAACAAACAGGGAGGCACTCATTCATACCCTTTATGCCGGATGGCACTGGACCTATGGAATATGGCTCTGAGCTACAACATTCAGTTACAAGCAATTTTTGTACCGGGAAAAGAAAACATCCTAGCAGACATATTAAGCAGAACTACCTCGGATGCTCACGAATGGATGCTACACCCGGACATCTTCAAGGTCATCACAAAGAAATGGGGACTGCCACAAATAGACCTATTCGCATCCCCACTCAATCACCAGCTCAAGAAATTCTGCACAAGGACACTCACCCACTTGCTTGGAAGGTGGACTCTCTATCCTTCAGTTGGAAAGGCCTGACAGCATATGCATTCCCACCTCTTCCTTTGATGCACAAGGTGCTATTGAAAATCAAAGAGGAACGTCCAAGGATCATTCTGATAGCTCCAGACTGGCCAAGACAACATTGGTACCCATTACTGAGGAGCATGTCTCGGGGAAAATGTGGACACTACCCTGATTCCTTTGCTGTTAACTCAGAGCGGCTACAACACCCTGCATCCAAACCTGAAAACTCTGCAGCTGACTGCCTGGAACATTACATAAGAGCAACTAACCCAGATTTATCCCAAAGGGTTAAAGACATTATCCTTGAGGCCCGCAGACCCTCAACAAGAAGGAACTATGCAGGAAAATGGAAAAGGTTTCTCATTTGGAGTACTGAAAGGGGAAAAGATGTGTCAAGGTAGACATTGCCAACATCCTGGAGTATTTGGCAGAGCTTTTCCATACAGGCCTGTCCTATTCCTCCATCAAGATACATGCATCAGCTATTTCTGCAGAATACAGCTTTGATCCCCTGTCTTCTCAAGATCCTCTACTCAGGCAGTTTCTGAGAGGAATTAAAAATGTAAAACCTCCTAGGAAACCACCATTACCAGCATGGGACTTGAACTTTGTGCTAGAAAAATTGACACTCCCCTCTTTCGAACCAGCAGCAACAGCAGATCTTCAACACCTATCCTGGAAAACTGCTTTTCTGCTGGCAATTACCTCAGCAAGAAGGGTTTCTGAGCTACAGGCTTTAATGGCAGTACAACCCTTCCTAATCTTCCATCAAGATAGAGTGTCCATGAGAACAAATCCTACATTTATGCCTAAGGTGGTATCCAGAGTGTCTTTAAACCAGACTATCCACCTACCTACCTTCTTCCCCAATCCACAGAACAGGGGGGAAAGACTGCTGCATACTTTGGATGTACATAGACAGTTGCGCTACTACCTGGACAGAACCAAGGGCAATAGAAAACTGACCAGCTTCTGGTAGCATATGCAACAGGAAGGGAAGGAAAAGCAATTTCAAAACAGACAATCTCCAAGTGGATAGGAAATTGCATCAGATTCTGTTACTCCTACCATGGAAAGCAAGCTCCACAGAACATAAGGCCTCATTCTACAAGGGCTACAGCCACTACCACAGCTTTCTTACGAGGAGTGGCTACCAAGGACATTATAGAGGCTGCTACTTGGACCTCCGTGCATACATTTGCCAAGCATTATAACTTGCCTTTATACTCTAGATCCCGAGCAGGGTTTGCCACTGCTGTTTTGCAAGGGATCCTAACTACACCATAATTTCTTCTTCCTCCTCCCCTAGTTTGGCTATGGTATTCTACCCGTTTGTAAGGACTGCAGATGCATCCTTGAAGGACATAGTACAGTTTTGTACCTACCATAAATGTAGATGTCCGAACAGGAATGCATCTGCAGTCAGGATTACCCACCCTCCTTCCCCTCTGTGGTATTCCTAGGGTATTTGCCCATCTAATAGCTAGCTGGGGGGGATCTCTTATGGTGTATTTGTTTGTATATATGTACATACATGCTTATTTTTTGTATTTGCCTTCTACTTTTTGGAAACATTGGCATTTATCCAAAATGTAGCTATCCAAGAGGGCAACTGGCATCTGGGGCAAGAAACACTGAGGAAAATGGCGTCGGCTGATGCCTTTATACCCGAAGAACTGCAGCTATGACGTCGGGTGAAGTGCGACACCAGCCGAGGCCAGACCCAGACTTTGGAATCCGGCCGACCGAAGGGCTGCCTGACGACAGGACAACCCATTTGTAAGGACTGCAGATGCATTCCTGTTCGGACATCTACATTTATGGTAGGTACAAAACTACTTTTTTATACCACTGATGTCAGTCCTGGAGTGACTTTTCCTGTGTGGAGGATAGGTCTTTCTGTAGGCAGATAGATCCTAGTGGTGCTGTCTGTTAGCAATTATTTGACATTCTTTTCCAAACACCTTCCTTCCTGTCTTGACTAGAGATTAATCCATCTATGGAGTTATGGATAGATTTCTTCTTCTTCTTTTACTGTGGTGGAATTCCTGGTGTAGTCGTATATGTATACGCTCACATTCCTTCATTTGTGCATGTTTCGGGTGTTTTTCAGACTAATGCTTAGCTTTGTGTATGTTTGAACACTAGACTTTTTTGGTCTGTTTTGACCTGTTATTACTTTGATCATTCAGGGACAGCTGCAGATTTAGTGGCCATGGTCCTGGCGCTAAAGTGATCCATCCAGTCCACAAGGACTATGATGTAGTTTGTTGCCTGAGCGATTGTTTCTATCTTTGCAGACCCATTCCTTTCAGACTCAGGGAATATGGCCCCCTTTCCTACAAAAGGTACCCTGCAAGGCTTCTCTCCCATCCAGCTGCAACAAGATCTCATAACCGCAGACTCTGAGTGCTTCTTAAGTTGCATTGTAAGGTCTATGTCACTTACATAGTTATGTCATGTATTACTACAATGTTGAGAAATGACTGTAATTGAACCGTCATTCTAAGCAAAACAGCAGGACTTAATGTGCTGTTTTCTGTGCAACCACATGGTCACTGTGTTCATTTCTGCTAAGGTTTATGACTTATTTCTCATTCTGCTGCTGCTGTCATCCCTGTCCTGGTGCCAAAGCAGAATGATGTGCAGAAATTGATTCAGAACTTGAAAACAGCTGCATAGTAACTCCCCTGCTGGGTTTTATTGACTTCCCAGCATAACTGTCCCAATTTAAATGCATTACAGAACACATACACGGACAGTGAGACACCAGTGTTCTGCATCTGCACTGTTTAAATTATTCACTGTGTTAGCAGTGAGCATGACTGCAAAGGTCAGAAGCTTCTGCGGATCTTTTCAAGTCCATAGGAGAACCTGCTTATGACTCACTAAATGCCAGCAAAGTTCCATGGTATTTCAGAGTCACTGGTATAATTTTATTAATGTGCATTATATTTTGCATGTAGATGAACATTTTTTTTTTCCTTCAATGATTTAAGTTAAGGCTGTTAACTTGGCTAAGGTAGCTTAACAGAATTTATCTCCATGACAGCTTCATTAGAAATACAGTGGAATGCTGATTGCAAATGTTCTCTCTTGGTTTATTGCACTGGCATAAATACCATTTCAGTTGCTGTTCTCTGAAATGTCTCCATCTTCAGAACTTGGGTCAGTAGAACCTTCATAGTATACTCCATACTGTTTTCAAATGTCTGAATTATTTCATGCATTTCTGGAGCTGAAAGAATATTTTTGTTGCTGCTCCTTTTTTTTTCTCTCCAAACATCTTGATTAAATTTTCACATATGACAAAGGCAATCTTACATTTATATAAATGAAAAACATACAAAATTATACCACTTTAGTTGCAGTTTACATCAGACACCATTGAAACAGCTGTAGTTGCAAACATTATACACATCACTTATAAACCATCCAGTCATTGTCAGTTAAGCATTATATGGCTCATTCAAATCCAGCCTCTTAAACCTTGTTCCTGCTCTACATATGTTGTTCCCACAATTCCCATTTTTTCCTATGTGGTTTGCTACTTCCCTTTTCTAAAGATCCCAATTCCAGTTGTTTTATCTTTCTTACTATATTCATTATTTCTAGTAAAGTTGGTCTAGACTTTGATTTCCATTTTCTAGTAATTGCTTTTTTGGCAGCTACCATAATTACTCAGCAAGACTATACTATGTCTAAGCAATTCTGATTCTGTAGAATAACTCAAAAAAATCATCTCTCCAGTCCGTACAATCCGCTCACCCTGCATCTCCGACAGAGCGGTCTGCAGGGAATCCCTAAAGTCTGCCAGCTCACTACACTCCCAAAAAATGTTCCCAGCTACCTCTTTCTTGCCTGTCACACCTCCAACACTTGCTGTCCACCTGAGGAGGAATTCTTTGGAGTCTATTTGGGGTATAAAAATACCTATGTAAACACTTCCAGGCAAAGATCCTAAATCTTCTAGACTTTGTTGCATATTTGGGAGATATACATATATCCCCATTGTCTCTTTGTGAATTGCTTATCCAGAATGTCTTCCCAATCCTCTCTAAGCTCTTCTGATTTTTTCTTATAATTATCATGCAATATTTTATATGCTTTACTAATTATTCCTTTTTTAACGGCAGCTTCTGTTTCACAGTCTATTAAAAACTCTAAACTGCTAGTCTTTCATTTAGGAGCCCCCTATTTCTTTCTCTTTGCCTATACTCTGATACCAGTCATTGATAGTCTCTGAACTGCAGTCCAAATAAATTCTTGGCCGCTTCCCATTCTATTACCTTTTCCCTTTCTAGTTATTTGCTCTCAATACCTTGGTTCCTTTGCCAGTTTTCTCCAATAAATCCCAACCCCTCTTGTCTATTATCTGTATCCCTGATCATAGTCATCCCTATCGGCAAAACCTCTTTTCTCCATTCTTATGCTGGTGTGGTTATTAGAATACTCCTGCTATTTTATGAATATAATACTCTGTATGATTTTGGTTCTTCTTAAGAGTCTGCATCCAAAATTCCAATCTCTCCTTATTTCTTGAGCTTCTTCCCTGTGTCAGCATAATTCCTTTCCACTTTGAATTATAGTTTTCTGCTTGTGCTATGTATAATAGCCTTAACTGTGTTGCTCTAAAATACCCCCTCAAATTAGGTAATCCTAGTCTGCCTTGTTCTATCGGTAGAATCAGTTTATCCCACTTGACCCTTGCTGTCTTCCCTTCCCAGATAAAATCCTTCAACTCTTTTTTTAATTGTTATCCACAACTTCTCTGGTTGATAAAACTATGTTTGATCTTTGTACAAGACTAAAAGGACTAAAAGCATTTTAATGGCTTGTATCTTAGTATCTGTATCCATAATTCCAGTTTCTCAATTTTTGTATTGTCTTCTGTTTAGTCTCTTCCCACATATCCTTAGCTGCCACCACAGAGTCATTTCTAACCCATACTCCTAAATACTTCACTTTATCTTGTCCCCATAAATATGAATATTGTTGGACCAATTTGTGTGTGGGTACATAATTTACCGCTATTGTGTTTGTTTTAGCTTCATTCATTTTGTATCCCAAGAAGATCTGAAACTGTCTTAAAATGTTCCACAGCACTGTAATGTCCCTTTATAGTTTTGTCATATATAAAATATACCATCTGCAAATAAAGCCAGCTTTTCCTAACTTCCATATCAATTATAACCTTGAATTTGAGTCCCTTATTTTCTTTGCCAATGGTTCTAAATATAATGCAAACAAACAAAGGGAAAAGCTGACAACCCTACCTGGTTCCTCTACTCAAGCAGAAATTATTGGAGAAGACCCCACCCACTTTAATTCGCACCTTTGATCCCTAATATATTCTTCTAATCAACCTTGTAATTGTATCAGGGAAAGCAAATGCTTCCATTGTCCTGCTCATGAAGTCCCAGTCTACTCTGTCAAATGCTTTCTCTGCATCAAGTCCCACCAATAAAAGAGGTACTTTCTTACATTCTACTCCCCTCTGGATCATCAATGTTTTGTTAATGGAGCTAAAAGAATGTCATCAAAAACAAGGTATTTCAGAGTTAGTTTTATATTCATCAGTATGTAGATGTATATCAAAATTCATTTAAAAAAGGTACAGTGAAACAGTAGTTAACCTGCAGACATATACCATGCACATCTTTGAGGAAAATGAGGCAGCTAGAAAAATGACTGACTTTAGTATCTGAAAACAGAGCACATTCCAAAAGTGAAGTGTGTTTTTGAAATATGGCTTTGTGAGAATAAGTAGATAGACTTTTATAGTAAAGAAGAGGGGAGAGCTTACGAAGGTGAACAGAAGTATTTTTTCATTAAGATAGTTCTCAGTGCATGGACCTGTGCCTGTAGTATGCAGGTTCAAAACAAGAAAATTGAAGAATGCGAGGTGATGGGGATGGCATGTCATTTTATGGGTGATCATAGAGGTTACTAGGCTAATGGGCCTGGGGTCCTTACAAGCCTAGCCAAGAGTTTATCCCCCCAAAAAAACCTCAGTCAGCACCTGTCACACTTGTCAATGAGGGACACGGGTGGAAGCCCTGGGAGAAATTTGTGGTTTCCCATCCACTCATCAAGGTTGCGCTTGAAGAGGGTCAGCGAGGCACTCTGACATGTATGGGAAGTCTATTCCAGAGACTGGGCAGCCTCTGGGAGACAAATCTATCTCTCCAGCTTGTCTTGTTGATGTTGCATATTAGATTCCGGCCTTTCGAGTTGGAAATTTGCAAGGAATTAGGCTTAACACTATGGAGCATCTCTAGTAGGTCAGGGTTCGAGATTGCTTTGTAGGTGAGACACAGATCACCCCTAAACAATTTGTACAATACCGATTAGAGTGATGGTGATTTGAGCCTTTTTGCATAGGACAGGTGTTGGAGGCTATGTATTCTCTTTGTGAGATATTTCTGTGGCCTTTCCAATTGGTGCAGATGTTTGGAGAGGTACATAACCAAACTGGGCATTCTACTCAATTATTGGTCTAATGAGGGAGGAGGCATAGAGCAGTAATAACCTCCTCTTTTCTGGATGCAATCCATTTACTTATGAGATGAACCAAGTAAAAGGCTTTTTTGACCACTGATGGTCAAATGTGAAATTGTTGTCAACCTGAGTACCAGGTCGCTCATCACAGGTTGTGTACTTAGGGGGTTGCCGTTGATGTCGTAATCAGTAGGGACCATGTGTTTGCCGAATAGTATGATAACATTTTTTGCATTTAACTTGAGGCCATGACTTTGCCACCAGTCATTAGTTGCTGTGAGACCCTCTTGCTGTATGTTAACATCATTTAGGGGAGTCAGTGACACCACCCAACTTAGTCATCTGCAAACTTGGTCAGCCACAGGCCTTTTTTCTTTGTCTGGACCTCTAAGTAGATGGCAGTCAGTAGGGGTCCCAGGACAGATCTCGGAGGGAACTCCACTAGTGACAGATCTGCTGTCAGAGGTGGAGGTGCTTGTGGGTCCTGTCAGTGAGCCAGTTGGCCAACCACCTGATGAGATAGGGATTTACACCAAGTTGTATTAGCTTTTTGATGATGCCCAAGTGGGGTATTGTGTCAAAGGTCTTGGCCAAGTCAAGGTAAACTGTATGTACTGACTTTCCCTCATCCAGGGCCTTGGTGACAGTCTCAAAGATATGACTACTTCCAGATTAGAACCATCAACACCATCACCCATGCTAACTTCCCTAGTCCACTGAGCCACACAGGCTGACAGTGGAAAGAAGTTTGCTTTGGGGTATTTCACTTCATAGATAGCAAAGTTGACTCATGTCTACTGTCTTTAATAAAAAACAAATGCAAATCTAAAAAAATGGATGTCTGGTGTGTGCTATTTGGTTTGGCTTTTTATTGGTCTGTTTTATTACTGTTGGGTGCTGCAGTGACAACATGAGTTAGTATTATTGCCTTGCATTGCTTCATTCTGTAGTTCATTTCTTGACTGAGATGCTTTCTGTATGGAGTCTGTGCATCTTTCCTTTGTCCACATAAGCTAAAGCACTTGCAAAACCTACCTTTCCAAATCCTAGACAGGTGCTGTTGGTGAAATGGAGTTCCTCAGATTTGCCTATAATTGTGCATGCAATCTGAGTATCTGTATTCTGCAACAGACTGGCAACTCTGTTCATTATGAGGAGTTTTGCTTGTGCTAAGTAAGTTTTGTAGTAGGTTCTGTCTAACCCTCATAAATACATATTTGATTAAGTTGGTAATCAGAGCATGAATGACTATTGCTGTTACTTTTGAAAGAATACCTGAAACTGTAAAGGCTGAGAATGGGGATTAGCTCGTGCAGTGTGCCTGTATCCATAGCTGTTTGTTCTGCTTTTGAAACGAGGTAACCAGCAGGTTTCTTATGTAAATTTGTTGAGTACTACTTTTGCTTCTAAATCGCATAATCATGCAAATTATGAGGAAGAACATGAACGTTTTTTCTCATGAAACAGTATTTCATCTCAGAGCAGTAGTTGTACCACAGCGTAGCCCCCTACCTTTTCTAAGCTGCTGACTAGGATTGAACCATGTGGCAAAACTTGGCAAACGTAAATATATCTGCCACACATGGTTATTTATTTTTGATTAAGAAAAAGTGAGATGTATGATATGTCCTCGTAATTATTGTTGGCACTACTAGTATATTGGTCATGTAGTGTGGTTTTCTGTGTAGTAGACAGCTGCAAAAATCATATGCGATGAGAAGGATGCAGAAAATTGTATAATGGGGTAAATCAAGCTTGAAAAACATGAACTTGCCTACAAAAATAAAGACATCCTGTACAAGGGAGTAAAAGAGGCCTGAAAAATAGGAACGTTCCTCCAAAATAGGGACAGTTGAGGTCTGGTCCAGGGCTTCGTAATGAGATAGAGGAACCTGGGGCAGCATCATATTGCTATTTGGAAGTAATTTTGCAGCTAATTCACTGACCCATTATACCTGCATCCCTTACAGGGAGGCTGGTATGTGTTTGACTTCAGTGGTGTATTGACACAGCCTGTCCCCTCTCAAATCTTCAGCCTCCACCAGGGATCTTGCAATGGTGCATTCAAGAGTGCACCCTCCCCACTAGGATTGGCATACCACTTCTCCCTGCCAGTGCAGTACATTGTCCAAGCTAGTAATCAAAGTGGAGTTATCTAGTTTGTACGCAAGGCTTTTTATCCCTCTATGCCGTGGGCGCAGGATTGGTCTTTTAATTTAATGCCTCTCTTTTACATTCATAGGCAAGTACTAGGCAAGCTACCCTGCGGGACATTTTAAGCCTAACCAATTTCCCTTTTTCTGCTTGAAATAACCTTCTCTTATTTGGTGTTACTTTGGCCTTATCCATTCCATGATTGATAATTATATATTACCCATAGTGAAAATAACTGTAATCATACTATAGGTAATCGGAGGGGACCCTTGCATGGCGTAAAGCAGTTAGGAGATGTCTGTGTCCATTAGTAATTAAAATCAAATAACTAACAGTGATGGTTATAGAACGGCTTCTTTTTTTTTTTTTTTTTTTTTACTGTTAAGCACTTTTCATTTGTCTCGAATAGCAAACTTGTTCAGACAACAAACAACTAAAACCTTCCTTCTTGTATACTTATAAATGGCATTTCCTTTTCAAACAGGAAGTGACATATTCAGGGCTTTTTTTTTTTTTTTTTAAAAACCTATAACTCATAAAAACTTGTTGCTAAAATACTGATAGAATAGCCAATCATCTAAGCCAACATACTCCATGAATAATTATATTGCAGACAATAAACCATTTTTTTAGATATAAATATATATATGTAATATATACACAAACATTCATAGATTAAATGAAAAACTTGCTAAATCCATCATACTAGCAATGCATTTTATGAGACCCAATAATAAAGTAGTGATTGCTATATACTCTTGAAAAGACACAATATGAATATAAACATACTATCCAATGCCTAAGCTGAAAATATTATGAATAATATTCTATTTTTTTATTTATTTATTTGTTATTATTAATTCCTTACTTACTAACTTTCGTACTTTTTTCTTTTTTACTTTTTTTACTTACTACATAGTTAATGCTTTTAACTCAAGTATAATATTAATAGTGATGCTAATAACTTCCAGCAAGATTTTCAGCAAAATAAACTAGGATTTAAGTGCTCATTGAGAGCTGATGCAACCGATTCAAGTAAGGCATTTCCATAGTGATTAAATGTGTCATGTTTTTCTGTTAGAAGTGTTTGATCAGGTCTTACTTTATTTGCAGTTCTAAAACTGTAACTTTAATGCTGTTAAAACTGAGACTCTCCGCATAGATTCATATCTGAAGCTCTAGTGGTGGTGTGATTTATTAACTGTCCTTACATTCACCGCTGCAGTACTCATCACATATGGGATTCCCTGCCGTGGAAACCTGATGTCCGGCCAGTCTACCAAAGACTACTGTTGCTTTAAGGTACGTTGTCATTGAACATCACCCAGATGCCCCTCCCGTAACATAGGGCATAAAAATGACATTCAGGCGTACCATCCTCCGAACTTCTTTGCCACCAGTCCAAATACTATTTTTAACCATTGGTCTGTTTGCCTACGTCCATTTTCTTACATTTTTACTGCATTTGTGTATTCCAGTGATTACTCCTGCTTGTTGAAGTCCTCACCATTGCAGATAAGTACCCAGTTGGGGTTTCGTTTTTTTTTTTCTTGAATGTTTTGTTCTGTTTGGGGTTAATGTCATCCAGGAGGCCCCATGGACTATGATGTTTGCTGATGACATTGTGATCTGTAGTGAGAGTAGGGATCGGGCTGAGGAGACCCTGGAGAGGTGGAGATATGCTCTAGAGAGGAGAGGAATGAAGGTCAGCAGGACTAAGACGGAATATGTGTGTGTGAATAAGAGGGGAGGATAGAGGAATGGTGAGGATGCAGGGAGTAGAGCTGGCGAAGGTGGATGAGTTTAAGTACTTTGGATCAACAGTTCAGAGTAATGGTGAGTGTGGAAGAGAGGTGAAGAAGAGAGTACAGGCAGGGTGGAATTGGTGGAGAAGAGAGTCAGAAGTGATTTGTGACAGACTGGTACCAGTAAGAGTGAAAGGGAAGGTCTACAAGAGGGTAGTGAGACCAGCTATGTTGTATGGGTTGCAGACAGTGGTATTGACGCAAAGGCAGGAGTCAGAGCTGAAAGTGGCAGAGTTAGATGTTAAGATTTGCACTGGGTGTGACAAGGATGGACTGGATTAGGAATCAATTTATTAGAGGGTCAGCCCAGGTTGGACGCTTTGGAGACAGAGAAGCAAGATTGCGTTGGTTTGAACATGTGCTGAGGAGGGATGATGGGTATTTTGGGAAAAGGATGCTAAGGATGGAGCTGCCAGGTAAGAGGAAAAGAGGAAGGCCTAAGATAAGGTTTATGGACATGGTGAGAGAGGACATGCAGGCAGTTGGTGTGATGGAGCAATATGCACAGGGCAGGAAGAAATGGAAACAGATGATCCGCTGTGGTGACTCCTAATGGGAACAGCCGAAAGAGAAGAAGTCATCCAGGAAGGGTAAATGCCAGTGTGGGAGTTAGATTCCCCATAAAGACCACCATGATAAGTGCCTTTTTTGCCTGGGAGCTTCTCACAATCATATGTGTTGTTCGATTTGTCAGGTATTCATTCCAAAAAGCCTTCACAGTAGGCTTTCTTTCCTTTCACTGTATCTTGATAACCAGCCTCTTAAGCTTCTTGAACTTCCCACCCCATGGGTCAGCTGTTGGGGAAAAGGTAAGACCAGAATGTTCCACTGTCCAGCCTCAGCCGGGTGTTTCTCCTAAGTTTGTTACAAACCCGGAGGCTCGCTTGGCTGTGTTGTTGATTTCTGTGCTGCAACCAGGCTGGAGGCTGGCGAGGATCCAGCAGCAGCATGTCCAACACGACTTTGCAGGCGTCCATTTCGGACTGTCAGGGGGAACCATGGTTGATTGTTTCCAGGTGGTCAAGGGGGTTCCACAGATGCTTCTTGGGGAAGAAGTTCCTGCCACGGTTGTTGAATGCTGCCCTGAGTGAGAGCCTTCTCCATTTTCTAAGGCGGACGTTCCCTTAAAAAAGAAACGGAAAACTAAACATGTTTCTTGTGCTCCTAGGGATCCACAAAGTGAGTGGCAGACCTTTACTCAGGAGTTATTTAATGCTTTACTGTCATTAAGGCCTCCTCAAGGGGTTTCAGTTCCTGTGCCTCCTTGGTTCTCCTCCCAACTTAAAAGACCCAGAGAACTGAATCCTTCTGAGAAAGAGTTGGATACTGAAGAAGAATCCCTTACTTATTCTATTCAGATTCCTTCTCCTTTGGACTGTGAGTCAGGGGAAGAGGAATCTAATAGTCCTGATACTCCTTCTGAGGAAGTTTCTTTTGGGGACACTATCTCTAGGATGATGGAATTTTTTTTTAAGTATGGTTGTGCTCAGGTCTCTGCTATCCATAACAAGTACTGTGATTTACTGCAGATGGAATCTCTTAAACCTGCAGCCATTCCTCCTGTTTTAGCTGCTTTACTTGTTGTTTTTTTTTTCCAGTGCCTTGAAACTGCCTGATTCTCTGCTCCCAAGAAGCCTGATAGGTTTTATAGGGTGCCTGAGGATTGTTCCTTTTTATTCAAATGTCCTGTTGCTGACCTTTCTGTCTGTAGCCTCTGATATATGCCATCTCACTTGCTTCCTTCATCCAAGTTACTGCCTTTCTACGAGGACAGCAGAACCATGGACAGGCTGTGTAAGGAGGTTCATAGGTTGGTACTAGGGTATCGGCCCAAGGGCCTATACAAGCCTAGGCATAACAATTCCCTGAATATTTCTTCCTACAATATTTACTTTCCTGGACCCATGAAATAAATCGCTTTTGCAGGTTTTGAACCCAGGACCCTGTACACTATAGTCACAGTAGTTAACCACTAAGCCATCACAGTTTATACTTCTGCGACCCTAGCTTTTGGGGCAATTAGTTGTCAGAGCCATATATCTAGGTATGTGTTGGCTCTTTCTCAGGCTTGTCAGCTTTTTTCTGATTGTCCAGACTCTGAAAGTAAATCTTCTGCTCTTTCCTTGCTGCGGACTACCTCTCATGTAGTTTGTCATTCTATGAAATGTAGTTATGATGCAGCAGATACCTTTTCTAGGGTTGGTGCTTTTGGCTCAGTAATGAGGAGGTATTCCTGGCATAAGCTTCAACCTATACCTGATGATATTAAGGCTAAGTTGATGGATGCTCCTCTGGATAATAAACTTTTGTTTGGGTTAGCAGCTGCTGGTTTGTCACTTCAGGGCAAGGAGAAGGCCTTACAGGAACTTAATGTGTTTGTTTCTCTTCTGCCTGAATTTCAGAGAAACTACCCTTCTAAGCCAGCCTTTGTTTGTAGGCAGTCTTGCCTTCCTGCTAAAGGTAAAAAAGGTGGTAAATGGGCTCCTCCTGCTAGGGCCACTCAGACGACAGGGATTCAGAAGCCTACGTTTCCTGAAAAAACAGGTGCTGTCTGACTATCTGCCTGTTCCCGGCCACATTCCTCTTTCTCTTCCTATTTGGCTTTGAATCGTTCAAGATTCTTTGGTTCTGTCAATCATTTGTCAGGGGTACTTCATGATGTGGATATCCTGTCTTCGTTTTATGGGCATTCCTCAGCCTTTTCAGGAATAAATACTTTTTTTTCCCCAGAGGTTCTTAGAGCTCTCTTGTCTTAGGGTACTATTCAAGAAGTGCCCATCTCCCAAACAGGGGAGGGGTTATATTCAGAATTGCTTCTACTGCCCAGAAAGAGGGTACTTGGATGTTGTCTTCAGACCATGTTTCCTCTCTTGCTCTCTCAGGCTTTTCTGGTGTCTCTGGATCTCAAGGATGCTCATCTCCATAGTCTGATCCATCTTCTTTTCAGGAAGTTTTTGCATTTCTCTGTTCCTGACATTTTCAGTTCTGTGCTTTGCCCTTTGGTCTTTCTACTGCCCCAATGGTGTTCACAAAATGCCTTGCTCCTGTGATTGCTTTTTGCAGGCTTCAAGAGATCCAGGTATTTCCTTACTTGGACAACCTGCTGATTCAGGCATCCTCTCCAGAGATTCTTGTGCAAAGTCTTTCATCTGATAATGTTAACGTTCATTCATTCCTTACTGATGGGTGTCTGTTCTGTCCTTGGAACCGAGTCGGCCTTATAACAAGCTTGTGCCAGCCAAATAACTCTCCAGCTAAGCTTTACCCATAGTGCCCCTGTCTGTTACCCCAGATCGCATTTACCGCATAGCCATCAAGATATGTCAAGCCAGCTCTCAGCTAAGTACTTTGAAAAATTATTCTAAAACTTTTTTCTCCAGATCTTCTCTTTTTCTTTTTAATAATCCCCTTATTCTATTAGTCGTTAAACTTTTACCCTGTATTAAGTGTTTTCTCCTGCTCTCCTTACCAACTTGGTAATCTCAGGTACCATCATTGGTACAGGCCTTCCCTCTCTCCCTACCTTCTTTCTCATTACCTCTTGAGGAATACCATTGTTGGTATCCCTTCCCTTTTTTCAGTAAAACTCATCTATCTGTATCCTACCTTTAAAAAACAAACTAACAAAACAACGTTTTATATCCTTTTGCTATAGAGTTTATATTGGTGGTACTTTTCTGCTGTGGTTGTTGATAATTGTTAGAGTTTTGATTCAACTTGTGTTCCGCCGTGTCAGAAAAAAAGGGACTACAGGTTTTAATCAGTGTGACCAATGTGGTCACAAAATGCCTAATTCTGACAGCCATGTTTCTTGTGTATGTTGTCTGGGTGTCCCACACCTATCTGTTCAGCCTCCTTGTAACATATGTAAAGGGTTCAGCTCTTGTACCCTAAACAAGAGGAAAAACAAGTTGATACTTAAGGACCTTTTAAAAAACACCTTTCTCAGAGGTTATTTCTAGGTCAGAGGCCTTGTCCCCCGCCACCCCCACCCCAGTAGAGAGAACACAAAAAAAGATCTCTGTTCCTTCCTCACCCTCTGGTGATAGGACATCAGAACCTAAACAAAAATACCAAAGTTGACACCGAACACTTTGGCTCCAGGGCCTCAGCCACCCTCCCCGATGCTGTCTTCAGTACAGAAATTGCATGTTTCCACTTTGGCACCGTCTTCAATAATTTTGACCCTGGCACCATCCACGGCACAGGCAATTTCTATGGCACCAACTGCACCTTCAGTTTCTGTTTCACCCTATTCGGCACCAGGAATAATTAATCCATCACCGGACACTTCCCCCCACCCCATACATGTTACTGGTCTTGAGACCACGGTGCCGATAGGACAGTCTGCTCGGACCAGATACTTGCCCACGGCGGATCCTTACTATGGGCAGCAGTATAGCTCTTTTTTTTGGAATGGCCTGAGTCCCCATTTGGGATATCGACCCGATCTACCAGGACCCTCTTGGAATTGGATGTGGTGCGTCTTATGGATCAGCTGCTGACGGCCAGAAGGATTTCAACACCTTCCAGAACTCCCCTCCCAGCTGGATTTGGGAGTCTTTCTCCACGGACTACGACATATTCTCCTCCTTTGACCTCCTTGTAAGTGTCGAAGCACTCAGCACAGACACCTCTTTTGGTTCCCACTTCTTTGGTTCCACTGGTGGATCTCACCATGGTTCTGGAGCTGGCCCTTTGGTCTTTGGCTCATTTGGAGCCGAGCCATCCTCTGGATCGTGACTGAACTGAAGGCACCGTAACCACTAGTATGGCACCATGTTTTGCTATGGCACCAACTACTACAGTTCTGAGAGTCCTGACAGTACAGAGTCGTCTTCGGGCTCCTTCCTTGGGAGTGGGCCTGTCAGAGCAGGGTGTGACCCTGGTTCCGAGGTTGTCCTCAGTTTGGGGCTCCCATCCCTCTTCAGGCGGGCCAGCTTTCCAGGTGATGGAGAAGGCCCTTGCCTCTGTAGGCAACCCGTTGGCATCGGAATTCCAGATATGTCCTCCCTCTGAACTGCAGCTGACACTGACCACCACATCGGGATGTCGAGCACAAGAGCCTCAAGACACCCTACCACAGGGTGCCCCCTCTTCGGAGTCCTCATCAGAAGCCCCTGCTGAAGAGGTACCATGTAAGAGGACATGCAAGAGGAAGCACGTGGACTCCCCTGAGGAGTCCCTCACCCAAGATACAGACCATGATGAAGGGGAGGGATCCCCGTGGTCACCCCTTGATGTCTCCTTTGGAGACATACTGGAAATCTTGAAGCAGCGGGGAGACTGGAAGTCCACCAACCCTTCCTCAGAGGAGTCCGTACTCTTGCAGGCTTTTCGTGGTTGACTGTCTACGTCCTGGGTGACCTCGCCTTCAGACGAGCTAGTCCAACTTGTTGTGCAGTGCGCATGGAAGTCCTGATACTGTTGAACCAATTCCACGGAGACCCAACAAAATTTTATCTCCATGTGAGGAAAGTCCACACTGGTCCAACAGCCTACCAGTAGACGCTATGGTGGTGGCGGCAGGCACTAGGAAAGAGCTCACCTAGGAGACCCAGACTGTCCAGCCCCCAAACAAGGAGTCTTGGGTGGTGGACAGGTTAGGGAACAGAGTGTTTGCCTCATCGACTTTTGCCATTTGATCTTTGAACTATTTGGGACATTTTACTAGGCTTCAGAGAGACATAGTCTTGGAACTCCGAAACCTTAGCAGGAGCAGTCTCTGATGAGGTACGTGACAAAGTTGCCTCACAGCTTGCGATCCAGAAATCCATATCCAATTCGTTCATGCTACTAATGTCTCATGCTACCAAAGGGGTGGCGAGAGCTGTGGGTTCAGGCGTTGTCATGAGATGTCACTCCTGGATATGCCTTTGCAACTTTGCAGACCCTTTTAAGTCTTCCTTTCTTAATGCTGCAGTGGAAGCTTCTTCCCTTTTTGGCCCAAAAGTGAAAGACACGTTAACCAGGTGTGAAAAGGATGGCAAGGCCCTGTCTGCCGTGGGCATACATTTTGCCACCCCCCCCCCATGACCTTACCCTAGGAATCAGAGGAGTGGAAGGATGTGGCTCAAGAAATCCCAGGGTCCTTTCCTTGACACACATGGTGAGTTTACTCCCCGAGGCAAGAGGGGGTAACTCTTTTGGAAGATGCCCCTACAGAGGCAAAGGGGGCCTGCGTAACCAGGGTTCCAGGGATTCCTTTTCTGGACAGCCCTACCAGTGCTCCTGAAGAGCGGCCTGATTGCTTTCCTCTAGAAGCAGTCAGGGGACATATCTCTCTGCACCACCCTGCCTGGCAAACAGTAACCGCAGACTCTTGGGTGCAGACGATCATAGCCAGAGGTTGCCACATACCATTCAATATTTACCCAAAGTCATCAAGACCAATTCCCAATGTTCCATCCAGTCAAAGGGAAGCAGCAGCTCAAGAGATAAGAAGGCTGTCTCAAAAAAAGCATCATCTAAGCAGACCCACCAGACCAAATAGGATCCAGATTCTACTCGGGATTCTTTTTAGTGCCAATAAAGACAGGGGACTGATGACCAATTTTGGATCTCTGCTTTCTGAACAAATTTGTCAACCGAAAAAAATTCCAGATGGTCACATTTCAGTCTATCCTCCCCTTTCTAGAGAAAGACAATTGGATGTGCTCAACATATCTTCAGACTGCATATTACCACATAAAAATAGACAAACACTCCAGAAGATTCCTTCGCTTCCAACTGGGAGCCAATCATTACCAATTCCGGGCACTGCTCTTTGGACTCTCAACAGCCCCTAGAGTGTTCACCAAATGCATGGCAGTGGTTACAGCTCACTTGAGACTGCAAGGATTCTGGGTGTTTCCATACATAGACGATTGGCTTCTCACTGCCCCCACCAAACGTTTACTGGTGACAGCTCTAAACTAGACTCTAACACTGGCAGAATACCTAGGAATCTCTCTAAACAGAGAGAAATGCATGCTGACTCCTTCTCAAACCTTGGAATTTATAGGAGCAACTTTCAATACCAAATATTGCCTTGTCTCCCTCCTAGATCACAGACTGGAAAGGCTAAGGTCCCAACTCCGGATGATACTCTCTCAGGACCAAGTTTCAGCACGAGCTGTCCTCCAACTTCTAGGATCAATGACAGCATCAATTACAATAGTTCCTCAAGCAAGACTACACATGAAGCTTTTCCAGTTGCTCCTACTGATGCAGTGGTATCCTTCGCATCATCCTATGTCCTTTCATATCCACATAACAAAACAATGCAAGCAAGATTTAATTTGGTGGAAGAAGCCAGAGAAAGACTTAATGGACTTTCTCCCCATCTCAGCCCAGGGCCATAGTGACCACGGACGCTTCCCTGATAGAGTGAGGAGCATTTTCAGGCAAAGACAGTCCAAAGCATATGGTCAGATAGAGGCCTCTCTGCATATCAGTGTTCTAGAACTGAGGGCAGTTCATAGGTTCATAGTTTAGTACTAAGCTAACTGCCCTTGCGAGCCATTTTAAGCCAAGCCAGTTATCCCTTGTTAGACTCAAACCCTGCACCTTGTGTTTGTAAGGCAAACACCTTAGCCATTAAGCCACCCTCCCAACAATTGTATAATGGATTCCAAGACTCATCCTTAATCTCCCATCATCTCTGTAAAACCTTCTTGAAAGGGGTCTCTCATATCAGACCACCCTTCAAAGAACCGATCGAACCTTGAAGTTTAACACTAGTACTGCAATCCCTGACACGATCACCTTTCGAACCTGTTCCCACTTGCGATATAAAGTTCTTATCCTGGAAATCACTATTTTTAGTAGCAGTCACCTCAGCAAGATGCATATCCGAGCTTCAGGCCTTGTGCATAAAACGCCCTTACATGGTCTTTCATAAGGACAGAGTATCACTCCGTACTAACCCTTCCTTTCTGCCCAAAGTTATTTCAGAATTAACAGTTAACCAGACAATTGACCTGCCAGTCTTTTTTCCTAACTATTCAAATAAAGGAGAATACTGCCTTCATTTGCTGGATGTACATAGACAATTACGATTTTATCTGGACAAAACTAAACTGGCATGTAAATCAGGCCAGTTTGTTTCCTATTCAGCCCCTAAATTGGGAAAACTGGCATTATCTAAGTGGTTGAGAAACTGTATATCCTTTGTCTAACAACATAATAAATTCCTCTACCGAGCAAGGTCAAAGCACACTTAACCAGATCAGTGGCGACTTCTGTTGCTTTTCATTCAAAGGCCTCAATGGATGATATCTGTGCAGCTGCAACTTGGGCTACCCCTCATACTTTTATCACTCATTACAAATTGGATTTTGGCTCCAGGGGGAGAGCATCCTTTGGTTCAGTGGTACTCAGGAACATCCTTCCATAAGGGCCTCCCAGGACAAAAGTAGCTAGGGAATCAGTCCCATCAGTAAGGAATGAATGAAGATCAGCATCATCAGATAAAGAAGTTCTTACCATAACGTTTCATCTGTGTTGTTCATCTTCATTCATTCATTACCTCCCACCCTCCTTTCCCCTTCAAGGGGGCTCCTGGAGGTTCAGATTTGGTCTAAATCTTGCATTAGTGGACCTGCTCAGAAAAAGCCTTTGCTTTCTTTATCACGGGCAAACTCGATCTGAGGTAGCAGGGAAAGGAGCACTAAGGGTAAAGCTTAGCTCAAAAGTGTTTTGGCTGGCACAAGCTTGTTATAAGGCCGACTCGGATCTGAGGATGGAACCGACACCCATCAGTAATGAATGAATGAAGATGAACAACTCTGATGGAACTTTATGGTAAGAACATAAGTTCTGTTTTTGCCATTTTTTTTCTTCGGAGCCTGGGGTTCATAATAAACTTCAAAAAGTCTTTTCTGACTCCTCCTTGAGATCATGTCTTTCTGGGTTGTAGGATTCCGACAGTGCCAAAGCTGGCATCCCTGCCTCCACCAAAGGCCTTAACTCTCATTTCTTACTTTCAAACTCTTCTGGTCTCCATTACAGCCAGGGAGTTTCTGAGGGCTCTGAGATTCATGGCTTCCACTATTCAAGTGCTCACTCTGGCCAAATTCCACATGAGGAAGTTCCAGTGGTTTTTGAAGTTGGTGTGGCTTCAACATGTGCATCCTCTAGACTATGCAATTGCTCCTCTTCCTGTTTCAAGAAGGAACTCCTCTAGTGGATTCAGAAGTTGTTTCTGAATCTAGGCTTCCTTTTCACCCCCCTTTTCCCTCTCAGGATCTGTTCACAGACGCTTCAGACATGGGATGGGGAGCAAATTTTGGCTCTCTGAAGGTACATGGAATGTGGTTGCTTCATCAGCAGAAGGAGCACATCAGTGTCATCCTCTTTTCTCTCCAGGACCTCTCAATGTATTTACAGGCAATACCACAGTTTTAGGTGGTATATCAAAAACCAGGCGTAATAAGATCTTATCTTCTTTGCTGGCTGGCACTTCTGGTATGGGACCTGGCTGTCAAGTATCAAGCGACTCTTCAGGCAGTTTATATCCCTTCAGATCAGAATATTGTGGCAGACACTGTGAGCAGGTCCTTCATTCAATCCCATGAATGGATGCTTCACAGGGATGTTTTTCTGGATGTTGTTCACCAGTGGGGTGCTCCTTAAGTAGATCTCTTTGCCTCCTCTCTTAACAATCAACTTCATCTGTTTTGTGCCAGAGTCCCAGGTCCTCTGGTGTGGAAGGTGGATACCCTCTTATTTTCTTGGAAAGAGATGTTTCTTTATGCATTCCCTCCTCTTCCTTTCATTCTGAAAGTCCTGTTCAAGATTCAACAGGATGCTCCCAAAATCTTGTTGGTGACTCCCTTTTGGCAGCGACAACACTGGTTCCCTCTACTTATGCATCTAGCCAAAGGCAATCATCACCTCACAGGGTGGATTCCCTCATACAAGACAACGGATCCCTCATCCATCTGCACCTGTCCATGCTTCAGCTGACTCTGTGGGTAATAGGGTTTTGATTCCTCGTAGACACCTTTTTTCTGAGGACACACTGCAGATCCTGTAGGAGGCCAGGAAACCTGCTACTAGGAAATCCTACTTATCTAAATGGAAGAGGTTTTCTATTTGGTGTCTCTTTTGTAACCTGGACCCACTTACTGTGGATGTTCCTTTGCTTCTTTCTTATTTGTGTTAATTACTCAGTGCTGGTTTGGCCTATTCTTCTGTTAAGGCCAACATGTCAGCTCTTTCTGCTTGTCTGCCTTTAAGTCCTCCTCCTTTAGCTACTAGATTTGGGGCTGTGCAATTTCTTAAAGGTGTCCTTAATATTATACCTCCCAGGAAGTCTGTTCCTCCTCCCTGGGATCTTAATTTTGTTCTGGAGAAATTGACTCAGGCTTCTTTTGAGCCTGCTGTTTCAGCTTCCTTGCCACATTGCTCTTGGAAAACAGTTATTTTATTAGCTCTTACTTCTACCAGATGGGTGTCTGATTTGCAAGCCCTTATGGCTCGTCCGCCTTTTTTGTTATTCCACGAGGACAGAGTGTCCTTGCATACTAATCCTTTTTTATGCCTAAGGTGATTGAGCTGTCACTTGATCAGTCTGTTAATTTGCCTATATTTCCCCTCTCCTCAATCTGACAGTGAGAGGGTGCTGCATACTTTGGACGTGCATAAACAGCTCATATTTTATTTGGATAAGACTAAAGCTATCAGAAAAATCTAATCCGTTTTTGTTTCCTTTCATTCTAGGTCTTTAGTCTTAGCTGCTTCCAAGCAAACTATTTCTACTTGGATTTATAGGTTCATAGGTCTGTACTAGGCTAATGGCCCTGGAGTCTTTTATAAGCCTAGTCCATAGGATTACCCTGACATCATGCCACCCGACCTTAGTTCCCCAGAGCCTCTGTCGAGTAGAGACACTGAAGTGATCCCTGGGGTGAATTTTCTGTTTCCCATCCACTCATCAAGATTTCTCTTGAAGAGGGCCAGTGAGGTGCTTCGCTTGACATGTATGGGAAGCCTATTCCATAGCATGGGCAGTCTCTGGGTTATGAACCTGTCCCTCCAGCTTGTTCTTTTGATTGTGATAATGAGGTTGAGTTCTCTGGAGCGTGTAGTGCGACGGGATTGGGATTTCTTTAGATGTAGCATTTCTAACAGGGCTAGGTCAGACAAGGCTTTGTAAGTCAAGCAGAGATCACCTCTAAGTAAGCGATATGAGACAGAGAACAGTTGGAGTTTTTTTTTTTAGTCTGTCCATATAGGACAAGTGTTTAAGGCCTAGGATCCTCTTTGTGAGGTACTTTTGCAGCCTCTCCAGTTGTTGCAAGTGTCTAGTGAGGTACATGCCAAATGGGGCATTGTACTTGATGATTGGCCTAATGAGGGAAGAGTAGAGGGAGACAATGACTTCTTTCTTCCTGGATGCAAAACCCTTAGTAATGAGATGTGCCACATAGAAGGACTTTCTGACCACAGTGGCAATGTGGTGATCAAAAGAGATGTTGCTGTCAACCTGTATTCCCAAATTTCTTATGACACCTTCTGTGTTCAGTGGACTACCATCGATGTGGTAATTCATGGGAACCAGGTTTTTCCCAAAAGGGATGACACATTTTTTGGCATTGAGCTTAAGGCCATGGTTCTGACACCAGTCGTTGGTCTCAGTGAGGCCTTTCTGTAGGATGCCAACATTACTTGGGGAGTTAGTTATTGCTCCCAACTTGCAATCGTCTGCTACCTTTGTCAGCCAGAGTCCAGTTGTGTTGGCTGGGACTTCAGAGAAGTAGATACCAAACAGGCGAAGACCCAGGACCGAACCCTGTGGGACTCCACTCGTGGCTGGTCAGCAGTCTGACTTGGAGTCAGCTACTTTCACACTGTGGGTTCTATCTGTGATTTCAAAGGCTATTTATTTTTGTTGACACTTTTCATGGCAGGAGCATTCCTCCTTCTGTGAAGGCTCATTTTACTAGAGTTCTGGCTTCTTCTGGTGCTTTTTTCATGGTCTTGGACACTAATTCAATTCTTGAAGCAGCTACCAGCACTTGTGTGCATACTTTTACCAAACCCTACAAGTTGGATGCTCTCTACAGAGCTAGAGCTGGTTTTGCTAATGCCATTCTTCTTTGCTTCCTTAGAGGAGTGTACTGCTGCTTCCTCCTCTCAAGTTTCTTCTTGAGCTTTGGTATTCTCCCATACTTGATGGATACTGCATCGGTGAATGTAAGGACATAGTACAGCTGTGTAAAATCTTAAGATAACCGTTGATGTTCTTGCCTTCACCACTGCAGTATTCACTCCCTCCCTCCATCACCCTTGTCTTTTTCCTTCCTGGATGTGCAGATTCTCCTTGGTTTTCCTTGGATTCTTGTTCCTACAGGGGTAATCGGTTATAAGGATGGTATGCCTGAACATCACCTTTATGCCCTACACTAAGAAGCGTTTCGGTGATGTTCATCATACCATAAAGCAACGGTAGGCTTTGGCAGACTGGCCAGACATTGGGCTTCCACTGCAGGGAATCCCATACATAACGAATACTGCAGTGGTGAAGGCAAGGACATCTACTGTTATGGTAAGATTTTACACAACAGTACTTTTTATGTAATGAAAAAGCAACAATAAAGTGAAAAAAAAGATTATTGTAGCAGTTTGGAGCTGCAACTGGTCATGCTGGATACCAGGTTAAGGAGGACAACCCAGAAATTAAAATTTGCTTGCTAAAAAAATATGCACAGCACGAAAGAAAATAGATTTAAGTCATTAATGTTAGAACTGCACACTTGATTATAGTTTATTGGACTGTATAAAACGGTTAAGATAAAAGAATTGGAAGTAGTAGATTGAGCAGTATTGAAATCTTGTTCTGACCAGCTGGTGGATTTGAAGGGGAACATGAAGGAGGTGAAACATGGGATAACCACCTCAGAAGTAGTGTCTTAACTTCTGGAAGTTAAAATTACATATATAAAAGACAGAAGCAGGCAAAAAAAAAAATCTGTTTATCCGCTCATAAGTTTTTCTCCCACTTTCACTCTTGGTGCAATTTCCTAGACCCCTTTTTGTTCACTTCCACAGCTTTGAAGTTGAAAAAAGGATTTGATCAAAACTGTGTGCTTCTGTAAAAGACAAGGTAATAGAAGCAAGGGTCTATATTATGTTACCCAATACTAATGTAATCGAAAACGTAATAGTCGACCCATAAATGTCAAAGTGCTAAAACTTCGAACAGTTAATAAAAAGAAAAAACCTACCCAAACAAACCATGTAAACACTGTAAGCAGGGGAGCAAGCCCCCCTGCACCACCAAAGTGGGGTGCTGCGCCCCCCTCGTCCTCTGCTACTTAAAATACCAACTCCGAGATCGCTGTACAGTGCAGACAATGGAAAACTTCCATTTCTGCACTGTACGGAGCTCTCCGTTGAAATGTTTGAGGATGTTCATCGTGCATACAGCTGCAGTCATAACAGATGGGTTCTCCTGCCGTCAGGCGGGTCCTCGGTCGGCCGAATTCCAAAGTCTAGGTCCAGAGTCGGTTGTCGTCGCTTTCTTTCCTGACGTCAGTGCGACAGGGGTATATAAGACACAGCCGACGCCATTTTCTTCAGTCTTTTTTGCCACGCGGTGCCCGAAGCAGAAGCAGTTCGCAAGTGCCGGTCGGCCAGCTCCTGAAATTACGAAAATTTGGAAACCGAAGTCTTCTTTAAAGCTAAGTACCCCGTTGGGGAAACTTTTCTTGCCTCAGACCGATGTCAGACAAAGTTAACAAGTGTATTTCTTGTGGGAAGCAAATGCCGCATAAGGATTTCCATTCCCTCTGTATACCTTGTTTAGGCCCAGACCACGACGTCTCGGGCTGTCGCTTTTGTGCTACTTTTAATAAACACACTATTAAGCGTCGGGCGGAGTTCGCCCAGCACTTTTTTGGTAAAGCTTTTGATTATAAAATGTCGTTGGAGACTCCGACTACCGTTTTGTCCAAAAAACGCAAGGACAAAGACCGACACGCAAGGTCCGCGGTCTCCACCGACACCACGCCAAAACTGACTACACGTGGTCCGGTTCTCAGTGAGGCACCTACGCAGCCCCTGACTACCGACGACACTTCTCTGGTGGTGTCTTCTGTAACCGAGACCGCAGGTGCCTCGGCCCATACCCTGACTACAGCTACCGAAGCCACTGCGAGTGTTGAGCCTCTTAATGTGGACAGGTCCACTTTCACCCATGGTGTTTTCAGACCCTCATCTTCCTTTTCCATAAAGGCCTTTACTAAGTCCAAATCAGCCATGCATCCCAGGAGGCCTGTTGCACAGGGCCCATCTCCAGGTCCCATGCCTAAAAAGCAGATGCACAAAATGGCTGAGGATTTAATTACTCTTATCAGGGGTTCCCAACCCCCTCCGGACAAGAGACCCAGAGTGGAGGAAGATTCTCCCTCTTCTGACCAGGGCTCCATTATTTCAGAACATTCTGATGAAGAGGAACACTTGTACTCCCCTTTTGAAGATTCTGATGCAGAGCAGTCCATTCCTTCTGTATCTCCCCCAGAGGATTTCTCTTTCGGGGAAACCTTGCATACCTTGAGGGAACACTTCCATTGGGAAGGCCAAGATTTTTCAGATTCCAAGAAAAGACTTCGGGAATTTCTTTTGCTACCTCAGCACAGACCTCTGGCGATTCCTCCTGTCTTGGACATACTTGATGATGTTTACTCGGAGGCTTGCCTTAATCCGGATTCCCTGCCTCCTGCCCCAGTCAAGCCTGATAGGTACTACAGAGTTCCTAACTCACACCAATTTCTTTACAAAAGCCATAATGCTGACCCTGAAACCATTTCTCAAGGCCCCAAGGGAATGAAGGCCTCTACTGCTAAGAATCCATTACCTTCCGATTGAGTCTAGATCCTTAGAAAGGTGGGGACAAAAGGTATATACCTCGGCCACCCTAGCCATGAGGGCCTTAAATTGTCAGTTCCATTTGCTTAAATATCAGCAGTTTCTGTTATCACAATTAAGGAATAAAATGTCACAACCTGAACAACCAGATTTGAAGGATTTGCAGGATATGATGCATAGTGCAGAACAAGTGGGTAAACGCACCTTACAATGTGGCTATGATGCTCTAGAGGCCTCAAGTAGAGCTGCTGTTACAGGATCAGTCATTCGTAGACATGCCTGGCTTAGGGAACAAACCCTGCCTGATCATGTTAAAGCTAAACTACTAGATGCGCCTTTACAAAAGGATGTATTATTTGGTACTAATGCTGAGGAGATACTACGGAAAATGGAAGAAAAAGCTAAATCAATGCAAACTGTCAAAGCTTTTCTACAGGTACAACCACCACGTTTTAGCAGAAATTGGCCTTCAAAAAACTGGTCCTTTCCAGCCACGGACAAGCCCCAAAGAGGTAGATACAGGCACAAGGGGCAGAGGACAATCTCAAGGATCATATAGAGGCAGACAATGGCAAACTCCAGCACCAAGAGGTGGCGAAGACAGTGCACAACAATACAGGAAACAAACCCAATGACTTTCCCCTTTGCATGCCAAGCAAGTCTCAGCTGGCAGCACCCTTGGGAGGAAAGCTGGCATTATTTTCAAAAAATTGGCATATTATCACAACAGACAAATGGATCCTGGACATTATAAACAGAGGCTACAGATTTCATTTTCACACTCTTCTAAAAGTGAGAGGCATGCCGAACCTGCCACATAATCAAAGGACAGAGGCTCAAATACAAATTTCAAAGCTCATGAACATGAAAGCTATTCAAGAGGTACCTACTCACGAACAAGGACAAGGTTTTTATTCCAGACTATTCCTGGTACCAAGGAAGGGAACCGATTGGAGACCCATTTTGGACTTATCCGTCCTAAACACATTTCTACTCGTGCCAAAATTCAAGATGCTCACCTTACAGCAGCTTCTTCCCATGCTGGGCAAGGAGTCTTGGCTGGTAACATTGGACCTCAAGGAGGCACACCTGCATGTCCCAATCAGACAAAGCTGTAGAAGATACCTCAGATTTCTTGCAGGTTCAATCCACTATCAATTCTCTGCATTGCCCTTTGGCTTATCTACTGTGCCCAGAGTATTCACGAAATGCCTGGCATCAGTAATTGCCTACTGCAGACTCGAAGGGATACAAATTTACCCTTATTTGGATGACTGCCTGATCCAAGCGGACAACAAACACATACTTCTGGAACATCTGGCTTATGTAACACGGTTATTGAATTCTCTGGGATACACAGTCAACAAAGACAAATCCAGGCAAACACACTCTCAGAAAATAATTTTCCTGGGTGCCAACTTGGACACAAACACCCAGTTGGCCTATCTTACGCCAGAAAAACAGGGGCAACTAACTCAGTACTTCAAAATACTAGCAAATTGTACCAGGCTAACTGCAAGGAAAATCCTGCAGGCTCTGGGCTTCATGGCATCTTGCATTCTTCTAATCCCATGTGCAAAGTTGCATATGAGGAAACTTCATTGGTACCTAAAAAACCTATGGTCTCAACACAGCCACAGTTTGGAAACAATAATACCACTAATCCCATGTTTGCAAAAGGAATTTCTATGGTGGGCCCAAGCATGCCAAACAAACACAGGTCTGCCATTCTGCAAGCCTCAAGCAAATCAAGTCATCACAACAGACGCCTCAGACTACGCCTGGGGGGCACACATGACAGACAGGTGCATTCAGGGCAAATGGTCCCAAAAGGAAATGCTAGCAGTGATAAATGCAATTACAGCTTTCAAGGATCTCCTGCATCCAGGGCAATTATTGATAAGAACAGACAACACCACAGTAATGTGGTACATAAACAAACAAGGAGGAACACATTCATACCCCCTGTGCAGGCTGGCCATGTCACTTTGGGAACTTGGCTCTGGAATGGCAAATCGAACTTCAAGCACAGTACCTGCCAGGGTTGGAAAACACGCTGGCAGACAATCTAAGCAGAAATATGACAGACCCGCACGAATGGAAGTTGCATCCTCAAGTGTTTACAAATATAATCCAAGCGTGGGGAAGGCCAGACATAGATCTCTTTGCCTCCCACAGGAATCATCAATTGACAAAATTCTGCTCAAGGACATTCCATCCAAAGGCCTGGAGAGTGGACGCCCTTTCTTTCAGTTGGGCAGCACGGATAGTTTACGCCTTCCCACCTTTGCCTCTTCTGCCCAAGGTGCTCTGGAAAGCAAGAGCAGACAGACCGAAGATGATACTGATTGCTCCAGACTGGCCAAGACAACACTGGTACCCACTCCTGAGGAGCCTAACACATTCTCCTCCCTGGACCCTACCTCTAATGCCTCTTCTACTGACTCAGCACAGCTACAAAACTCTTCACAGTCAGCTGAAAACACTCAATCTGGCTGCATGGAAAATTCCTTAACACCACAACAGACCCTACTCTCCAAGGAGGTGCAGGATGTCATTTTGGAGGCCAGAAGGCCATCTACTAGAAAGGCTTACTCCGCAAAATTTTAAACGGTTTTGCGCTTGGAATGAGAAAAAAGGCCAGGATCCTAGAAAACTGAATTTGCCTCAGATATTACAGTATCTAGCTGAGCTGTTGAACAGTGGACTTTCATTTTCCTCCATCAAAATCCATGCCTCAGCCATTTCTGCAGAATACAACACTGATCCACCCTTATTCTCTCACCCACTCTTAAGACAGTTCCTCAGAGGGGCTAAGAATATAAGACCTCCAAGGAAACAACCAATACCAGCCTGGGATCTTAATTACATTCTAGAAAAATTAACTTTGCCTCCCTTTGAACCAGCTGCCTCAACAGATTTGCAATATTTGTCCTGGAAAACAGCTTTCCTTCTGGCCATTACCTCAGCTCGTAGGGTTTCAGAACTACAAGCCCTCATGGCTGTGCAGCCCTTTCTCATCTTCCATCAGGACAGGGTTTCCCTACGAACCAACCCATCATTTATGCCTAAGGTAGTATCCAGGGTAGCTTTAAATCAAGCCATACACTTACCTACCTTTTACCCCAATCCTCAAAACAAAGGGGAAAGGCTGCTACATTCCTTAGACATCCATAGACAGCTACGTTACTATTTGGACAGAACAAAGCCTTTCAGGAAATCAGAACAACTCTTTGTGTCCTATGCTGTAGGAGCTCAAGGGAAGCCAATTTCCAAACAGACAATTTCAAAATGGATAGGCCACTGCATACGGTTTTGTTACTCCTTTCATGGTAAATCTGTACCTGCAGGCATCAGATCCCACTCCACAAGGGCCACAGCTACCTCTGCAGCCTTCCTCAGAGGAGTCCCTACCAAAGATATTTTGGAGGCAGCCACTTGGAGTTCTGTGCATACCTTAACTAAACACTACCACCTACCTTTATACTCCAAAACTAGAGCAGGCTTTGCCACTGCTGTGTTGCAGGGCATTCTGGCTCCTCCCAGTTCCACCTAGTGCCTACCACCCTGTGCATAGCTTTGGGATTCTACCCATCTGTTATGACTGCAGCTGTATGCATGATGAACATAGTACAGTTTTGTACCTACCATAAATGTAGATGTTCGAGAGCTAATACAGCTGCAGTCCAGGTTTCCCTCCCTCCTTCCCCTCTGGGTACAGACCTAGTGGCTAACTCCTCATCTTACAACTTGATTGGGTTATCCTTTTGTGATGTATTTGCTTGCAGCTAATGGTTTTTGATTATATTGCAATGCATGATTATATATTATATATATATATATATATATATATATATATATATATATATATATTGCCTTCCTTCTGGGGGCACCTGACATCTGGGGCAAGAAAGACTGAAGAAAATGGCGTTGGCTGTGTGTTATATACCCCTGTTGCACTGACGTCAGGAAAGAAAGTGACGACAACCGACGCTGGACCTAGACTTTGGAATTCGGCCGACCGAGAACCCGCCTGACGGCAGGAGAACCCATCTGTTATGACTGCAGCTGTATTAGCACTCGAACATCTACATTTATGGTAGGTACAAAACTGTACTTTCTAGCACTTCGACATTTACGGGTCGACTATTACGTTTTCGATTACGTTAGTATTCAATAACATAATATAGACCCCAAAAGCAAGAGTCAGGTGAGATTGTTATTATATGTTGAAAACAAGGCAAGAGAGAACAGCTATTAATCAAGTGAAGCTGTGCTTAAACTGTTTCATTCAGCCCACTTCAGAGCAATCACATTTCTTGCCTCTGAAGAAGCAGAGGCTAAACTCTGTCCGCTGATTCATGAGGGATTTAAGGGATTGCTGCTTATGAGTATTGCAGAGGGAGAATCTAACTACTTCAGGGTAACTGAGAAAGATGAAAACATTTTTTTCTCCTCTCGCATAATAAACTTCTCTACAGAACGTAGGTTTCTCTCTGATCATGCAAGAATCTCCCTCAAGCTCTCTCACACATCAAAGCCACCCTCAACACCCATTTATGCTAACTGGACCTTAAATAATAACTTACTCCGTAACAAGGACATAATTCAAGAAATTAAAGAAATTCTAGTTGACTTCGGCTCTAATCTTAATCTTTCACAAATCCCCCTGGATATTCAATGGGCTGCATGCAAGGCCAAGTTGAGAGGCAGGTTGATTGGCAAAGCCTCTTGTTATAAAAAACTTTACAAAATTAAGGAATCTAACTTGATCTCAAAACTCTCTGACTTAGAAAAGAAACTAAGAATAAGCCCAGATTCTGGCCTAGATAAAACAATTAGAAATACTCAAAAAGAACTAATGGAACTTCAACAAAATCTTTCCTTGCTTGATCAAAAACTTATTGCAACGTATTCAGAATGGGCGCAAATCCCTTCTAAAACTCTTGCTAGAATAATAAAAAAACAACCAAAGTACTCCCTGGATTTCTATTTTACAATACCAAAACAAAATTTATAAATCCGATTCAGAAATATTACAGCTATTTTTTTCCTTGTCCTCAAATGTATATAGCAGAAAAGTAGACTCATCTCATAACTCGCAGATGGAGAACTTCTTGAATACGTTAAAGTTCCCTTCCCCGGATGAAACTCAGAGATCCATGCTTTCTGCCCCACTGACCCTTCAAGAAGTCCAAAGTGTTATTTCCAACCTTAAACTAGGAAAATCCCCCTGGTCCTGATGGGTTCACCCCTGATTTCTTTAGAGCCTTCAATATAATAATTTTCCCTTTTCTTTTAAAGGTATTCAATTTCATTATAAAACATGGTATCTCGGATTTACACTGGAACACCTCGAAAACCATACTGTTTCTGAAAAGCAAGCAAGAAAAAACTGACCCCCACAATTATAGACCTATGTCTTTAATAAATGTTGACATAAAGATTTTATCAACCATTCTGGCAAACAGATTTAAAAGAATTATGCCCTCTTTCATTTCCCCTGATCAGGCTGGTTTTAAGTCTCAGACACACATGGGATAATGCTCTAACCCTTGATTCCTTAATGCAATTTACAAAAAAAGATAAAAACCCAATATATGCATTGACCCTTGATGCTTCTAAAGCCTTCAACAGAGTTAATTGGGATTTTCCCTCATCAGTGGCCTTGGTGACTGTTTCGAAGAAGTCGACCAAGTTCAAAAGGCATGATCTGCCCTTGACAAAGCCAAACTGGGTCGGGTCCAATGTCTGCAAGTCCCCTATATCTTTGTTTATGAGCTCCATTATGATCCTCTCCATAGCTTTGCAGACTAGACTTGTTAAGCTTCTGGGGCAGTAATTACCAGGGTCCGTAGAGGCACCGCCTTTGTGGAGTGGGACCACAGTTGCCGTACGCCACTCCTTGGGCACGTATCCTGTGGTAAGGCTGAGATTAAACAGCTGCCTTATGTGCGGGTTTAATTCCTCATTTAGCTCGTATAGCACACAGCCGGGGACACCATCCGGTCCCATTGATGCTGTGTTTTTAGCTTTAGAGAGAGCAGCTTTCACCTGCGCATTTGAGATGTCTGGGAGGCTACACTCTGCTGGGATAGTGATCTCTCCTTTAGGGGAGAGGGGTGAAGTTTGCACTGAACCTGTCTGCCAGTATGTTGGCAATGTCTGTGGGTTCAGTGATTTTTGTATCATTTTGGACTAATTCTGAGCATATCTGGGAGTTTCCACCCAAGTTCCTAACATAGCTGAAAAAGGCCTTATGATTGTCCTTTGAATCCATGGCAATTTCTCTCAAAATTGGCCTTAGTTGATTTTATGAGTGCTCGTATTTTTTGCTAATAATGATCAGGGGTGACTTCCTTTTATGGATTTTGTTCTATCATGTAATAGCTTTCTCCTCTTATTGTAAAGTTTGTTAATGGCTGAGGTCCACCAGTCTGGACGCTTGCCCTTTGTGGACAGAGTCTTGGTTTTATTTGGGATTGCCTGATCCATGCAGTCCTGGAGGTGTTCATAGAAGGCGTTTGTAAAGGCTTCCTTAGCTTGGGTTGTGGTTTCCACTGGCTCAGGGGCCTTGAAGGATACCACACCAGTCTTGAGTAGTGTGAAGTTTGGTTTAGAGAAGTTCTTCACTGTGGTCTTTTGTTTGGGGTGGGGGGGATGTGAATTTCCAGTGAGATTAGTTTATGATCAGATCTCACCAATGAGGGATATACTTCCGGTGTGGAGCATTTTGTCCCCATGTTTGTGATAATGAGATCTAGTATATTTTCTCCTCGTGGGAACAGTGACTAGCTGTTCCATGGCATTTGAATTTATGAACTCCAGGAACCGTTGGGCTAGAAAGTTAGGGCTTGAGTAATGTTCCCAGTCTATATTCGGGTAGTTGAAGTCACCCAATATGATGGTGTTTGGAGATACATTTATACCCTCCAGTGTCTTCAGGGAGGCTGTGTGGGGTTCCTGAGTTTGAGAGGGTGGCCTGTAGCATGCTACAATTTGTAGAGCAGTTTTGCCTATGGTTAGTTGCACCTGGATGGTTTCCGAAGCTTCGTGCGTTGCCACCAACCTGGAGGTGTGGGTATCCTTTATGAATATGGATACACCCCCTCCTTTTGTGGTGTGGTCTGGGTTTTGGGGCCGGAACGCATGATATGAGGTAAAACCTAATAGTGCCGGGGTGCTCTCAGGAGCCTTGAACAAGGTTTCAGTTACAGCACAGACATCGATGTTCTCCATACTGAGAAGGGCCTCGAGTGCGTGCATTTTGAGATTTAGACTTCTGGCATTGAGCAGCATTACCCTCAGTTTCTTCCCATTTTTGTTTTCTAGGGTGGTAGGTTTAGAATTTGAGCCTTGCCTAAAAAAGGCACTATGGGGGTGGCCTTAGCCAATATCCGGAATCCCAGGGGTGACAGGTGCAAGCCGTCCCTTGCGAAGCAGCGTGGCTTGTCAAGCATGTCATCCCAGGCAGACAGACACTGGATCCCCTTTGAATGACACCAGACATTAAGCCAATTGTTAAAGCTGATCATCTTGTCTCTATATTGTGGCATCATTCTTGGTGAAGGAAGGATACTGCTCAGGGTCAGGGTCGTACCTGCCTGGGCTACATAATCAGAGAGCTCCTCTGTCTCTTTTCATGTAGTCCATGTTCATATATTGTAAACATATATTGTGACTCAACGGTGCCTAAAGGGTCTGAGTGTGAAAAAAATAAGAATTAAATATGTATAATAATGTATAGTACCATATACCAACAGCTATGCTGTATTCTACTATACATATTTTCAGGGACAATATGTTATACAATACAAATACAGTTATAACGTAATGTATAAAATTGCATACTCGTAAACTCATTTGTATATAGTAGTAAATGCATCCATTAATTTAAATACATAGGCAGTACAATATAATTAATTCATATATCAACAATTTATATGTCCTGAAATGATGAATTATATAAAAAATACTTATAAAAACTTCCAATTAAAATGTATTTAAAATAATGGTCTTATATGTCTATTGATGTATAATAAAAACCACTAATTATGTTTATTAATATATATTTCAATTCATAATACTAGTGTTCATTCTGTAAAAATGGTTTTAATGTAATATAATCATTTAATCCGGGCGATGTTGATGCATCAGTTAGAATTTGCCATTTAACTCGTCTCTCAGCTAAATGTGCCCTTAAATGACCTCCTCTCAGATTCAAAGTAACCATCTCCATAATGGCAAATCTGAAATGATGTGTACTGTCTGTGTATTTTATATGCCTAGAAAGTGCATTAGTACTGTCTTTCTTCTTATTGGCATATAAATGCTCATATATTCTCTTTATAAACATGCGATGTTAAGTTGTCAATCTCGCCTTCATTCTTGCTGGATGGGTTCGGAGCCGACCCTCAGCTCCGACTCGGCCAACACTAAAGCTCGAGAGCTTATTCCACCGGCTCGAGGCTCCCCTATATCCCACAATGCTAGGCAGTAACTACTCGGTTCTCGTTTGCCGCTTAGCTGACGAGGTGCTTTCTTCTACCGGCTCTGGCAGGTTAGTGAGTTTTCTTGTTAAAAAAACTTCAAATTCTACTCCTATCTTTTCTATTTAGTTTAGTTTTTATACAGAGTATCCCTTTAGTTTAAATCGGGTCCCCCTTGTGTTGAATTCCCATTTTATCCCCTTTTTAACTTTTAGGCCTTTGGCTACTCCCTTTTTTTCCCTGTCCTTTCAGTGTGACTGGATTTTTATTTGATTAAAGGGTGTGTCTGTGTGTTTGTGTTTCATACAGCCTTTCAGGATGTCTAAAGACTCCAAGGTCTCAGGCTTCAAGAAGTGTGATTCGTGCTGTCAGAAAATGTCTCTGACAGACGGTCACACTTCTTGTGTCTATTGCGTGGGACCTTTGCACCTGCAGGACTAGTGTGCTGTTTGCCATGCATTCAGCCCTAGAGTCCTGCAGGAACGCAAAAACAAGCTCATACTTCAAGGCTTGTTAAAGCCTGAAGGCCCCCCTGACCCAGTCTGCGTCGGGGAAGCCTAAGACTTCCAGGCCATTGGCTCCAGCTTCAGAGCCTTCTCCTGGGAGCATTAAAGCTGCTTCGACATCGGCTCCGGCTGGAGTCGATGTTTCGAAGTCTCATACCGTTACCTCGGCTCCGGCCAGAGCCGAGGTTGTCAAGACTCAGTAGGCTCCGATAGGCTTATCTGAGCCACCTTCAAAGAAGAGGTCTAGGTCCCCTTCCATCGGCTACATCCACTCGGCTCCGGGATCCCCTCTTCTGTCGGAGCGGAGCCATAGGTCTCATTCCTCTCTGTCCTCCAGGCTGTCCAACTATGACTTACAAAGGGTGGTGAGTAGACTTCTCAAGTCCGAGGCACTGGCCCAAATGCTGCATAGCCCTACTCAACAGTCAGCGGCTATTCCCATCCCTGATTCTATTCCTCCTCCGACTCCTTTGAGTTCGGAGCCGTGGCTGTCAGTGCTTCAGAGCCGATACCTTCCCTTTCGGCTCCGTCTGCTCCAATTTCCTCCTTGGAGGGATCTCGGCGCCGAGCTTCCCTCGTCTGCTCCGAGGGGGCGAGTGGCATCGGACCCTTGTCCGACCCCATTCTCCCTCTCGGGTCGTCGGCGTTGGTGAGTTCGGCTCCGACATCGGCCTCAGAGCCATCCCTGTCGGTGCCGTGGGGGTCCTTGTCTCCTCGGAGCGGGGACCTCCGGCCTTGGCTGATAGGGGCGCCTTCAATGTCATGCGGAGCGTGCTAGACCCAGTGTCTACCCCACAGTCGGCTCCATCAGCTCCTCCCTCTTCAGTGCCTGTGGTGGTTTCTACCCACCCCCTTGTAACAGACCGTAGAGAGCCAGCTCCTCAGGTTTCCCCATTGAGAATATCCTCCTCTTCCGAGGCCTCTCCTGATCCAGTAGGAGAACCCCCTCTGAAGAGACAGTGCAAGAGGAAGCACATTGACTCCCCTGAGTCTATCACCTCTGATAACAACGTTGAGCCATCAAAGGAGGAATTGGTGAAGGACGCCTTGAAAGGATCCGCAAAATTGCAAAGCCGCATCCAGGCGTGACGTCGTAAAGCTACACCTGTGCCTGCGGCCCTACTCGCCCCATCAGCCGCATATGAGATGAGCCTCATGGAGGAGTTGACAATCGAATTCAGGGTTGCCAACTGGGAGTTCATTTTGTCCACCGACTTGGAGGAATCTGAAGGTTTCCATCGGTCCCTCTCTGAGGATGTCTCTCTTTTGCTGACATCCTTGAAATCCTGAAACAGAGGGGGAACTGGCCCGCCCTTAACCCTTCAGAGGACGAGTCTGTTTACCTTGAGGCGTTTGGCTCTCGCCCTTCCACCTCCTGGGTGTCCTCTCCCTTTGACCCCCTTATGGAAGTGGTGCCAAGGAAGGCTTGGACGGCCCCTGATTCAGTGGAACCTACCCCAAGGAGGCCGTCAAAATTTATTACTGCCCCTAAAGAGAAAGAGTTTCTATCTAAAGGTGTCTCTGTTGATGCCATAGTGGTGGCCGCAGCCACTAAGAAGGAGTTAGCCGATCCTTCGGTACCTGTCCATCCTCCTAATAAGGAGTCTAGGACCATGGACAGGTACGGTAAGCGGATGTTTTCATCAGCGACCTTTTCAATGCGGTCGCTGAACTACTTGTGTCACTTCACCCGTCTCCAGAGGGATTTGCTCAAGGGTATGGGTGAGGCCATGCAAGATCCAACAGCTGAGGGGTTCCAAGACAAAATGAACTCCCAGTTGGCAACCCTGAATTCGATTATCAACGCCTCCATGCGGCTTATCTCATATGCGGCTGATGGGGCGAGTAGGGCCGCAGGCACAGGTGTAGCTTTACGATGTCACGCCTGGATGCAGCTTTGCAATTTTGCGGACCCTTTCAAGGCGTCCTTCACCAATTCCTCCTTTGATGGCTCAACATTGTTTGGACCTCAGGTGAAGGATACATTGACTAGGTGCGAGCAGGAAGGTAAGACTCTCTCTGCCGTGGGAGTCCGTTTTTCTACCCTTTCTAGACCTTATCCAAAAGGACAGAGGGGAGGAAAAATGTGGTTCCGCAAACCACAGGGAGTCTCATCTGACGCACAAGGTCGATTCCCCTCTAGAGGCAGAGGGGGGAATAACAATAGACGCCGCCCTAGGGGCAGAGGTGGTCCGCAAAACCAGGGTAGCAGAGAAACTTTCTCTGATAAACCCTTTCAGCATCCCTGAGGAGCTGCCCGGCTGTCCACCTTCGGAGGCAGTCGGGGGAAGATTATCACTGTACCCAAAAGCCTGGCTTTCCCTCACTCAAGACAAATGGGTACAGTCAATCATATCCGAGGGTTACAAAATTCCCTTTATTCACATCCCATCCCAACCCAAAGGATCCCTTCCAGACGTTACACCCAGTCTAAGGGAACAAGCAGCATTAGAAATATCAAAGCTGATGTCAAAAAGAGCTATCCAACCAGTCCCAGCAGACCAGCAAGGATCCGGAATCTACTCCAAATTCTTTTTGGTACCAAAAAAAACAGGGGACTGGAGACCAATACTGAATCTCAGCAAGTTAAATAATTATATCAAAAAAACAGAATTCCGGATGGTCATGCTACAGTCCATTCTACCCTTCTTGGGTCAGGACAATTGGGTGTGCTCGATAGACCTTCAGGATGCGTACTACCATATCAAAATGCACAGACGCTCCAGGAGGTTTCTCCGCTTCAGGCTGGGAGCCAGTCACTACCAGTTCAGAGCCCTGCCCTTTGGTCTCACTACAGCCCCCCGAGTGTTTACCAAATGCATGGCAGTAGTCGCGGCTCACTTGAGACGTCAAGGATTCCAGGTGTTTCCATATTTGGACGACTGGCTCCTTACTGCCACCACCAGACATCAACTGCTTCTATCCAGAGACTTCACCATCCAAACTTGCCAAGCTCTAGGCATTTCAATAAATTTCGAAAAATCTGCCTTGTCAATATATTACCTTTATAGGTGCCACCTTAGACACAGTCCATCTTTCCACCAGACTTTAAGAGCAAAGAGTATTAGATATCCGCAAACAAGTTTACCTTCTACTTCAATGCAACAAGGTCAAAGCCAGGGTAGTCTTGAAGGTATTAGGACTCATGGCAGCTACTATTACACTTCTCCCCTTAGCTCGTTTTCACATGCGGATCCTCCAGTGGATGCTGTTTACTCAATGGTCCTTCCAACAGCTCCCGATGACTCACATCGTCCTACTAACTCAATCATGCAAGAATCCCCTGTCTTGGTGGATCACATCACCTCAAGTTCTCCAGGGCAGACCCTTCGTTCTCCCCCCCCCCCAATCGCCACGGTGACAACGGACGCCTCCCTGATTGGGTGGGGGGGCATTATCAGGGCAGGACAGTCCAGGGCACGTGGCAACCTTTCGAGTGCCACTTGCACATAAATGTCTTAGAGATGAGAGCAGTGCTTCTAGCGTTGCAAGCTCTTCAGGACTCTATTCCCACAGGGTCTATTGCAATTCAGACGGACAACATGTCCGTAGTGTGGTACATCAACAAACAGGGCGGAACCAAGTCCTACCCCTTATGTCGAGAGGCACTCAGACTTTGGCAGTGGGCGATTTCTTCTCAGCGTTTTCTGATAGCAACGCACATTCCCAGGAAGTCCAACGTGATTGCGGACAAGTTGAGCAGGGCCATTCTCATGCCTCACAAGTGGTCTCTAAAAAAAATTAGTGCTGGAAGAAGTCTTTCAAAAATGGGGCTGGCCTTGCTGCGATCTTTTTGCTACTCTCCAAAACAGCAAGTGTCAAGACTTCTTCACTCTCTTCCCATTACCAGGCCATCCCACCAGAGACGCTCTAGTCCACGATTGGCCCCGGGGACTTCTGTTTGCTTTCCCCCCCTTTCCACTGATCTCTCAATTCAGAAAGCTATCGCCTTGAGAGTCACCATGATCCTCATTGCCCCTTACTGGCCTCGACAGATATGGTTTCCGTTTCTTCATCATTACCTGTTGGAGCAGCCTTGGCATCTGGATCTCGGTGCCAGATTTTTTGACCCACCAGTCGGGCCAGCTGCACCACTCCCTTCAATCTCTCAACCTCACAGCGTGGTTTCTCCGATTCCTACCCTAGCCAGGCTTCCCTTAATCTCTCATTCGGTCTGTAACATCCCGATAGCCTCTCACAAGTCTTCTACCAGGAGGATTTATAATAGTAGGTGGAAACGTTTTTCCTTCTGGGCAGCATCAAAAAATATAGACCCCTTCACTGCACCTATCCAGTCTATCCTAGACTTTCTGGCAGAGCTCTTTCATTTAGGCTCTTCCTCATCTACCATTGGAGTACAACTAGTTGCTATATCTAACTTTCATGTCGGTGTCTCGGACTCCAGTATCATGTCCCATAAACTCTGCAAAGCCTGTTTAAGAGGTGTTTTTCTGCTCAAGCCCCCAATCAAAGATCCCCCACCTCAATGGGACTTGAATTTGGTCCTAGCATCCTTGATTCTCCCCCCCTTCGAACCAGCGGCTTCATGCCCTCTTAAGTTGCTCTCATGGAAAACACTTTTTCTAGTAGCCATAACATCAGCTAGAAGGGTGTCTGAACTTCATGCTCTTTGCAGTCGTCCTCCTTACTTAGTTTTCCATAAAGACGGTGTCCCTCCGGACTAATCCGTCCTTCTTGCCTAAGGTTTCCTCTGAGGCAAACCTAAACCAGACGATTGATCTCCCCGTCTTCTTCCCTGATTATTCCAACAGGTCGGAACAAAAGTTACATTTTCTAGATGTTCCCCGCCAACTTGGATATTATTTAGACAGGACTAAACAGTTCAGGAAATCTGATCAGCTTTTCCTGTCTAATGCGGAAGGGAAATTGGGCCTTCCAGTTACTAAAGTGTCCCTTTCAAGGTGGCTTACCTCTATAATTACCTTCATCTATGAAATCAGACATCAAAAACTGCCTTCAAGACCTAGAGCTCATTCAACTAGGGCATTAGCTACATTTGTAGCTTTTCAGGACAGGCTACCAATAGATTCCATTTGTGCAGCAGCCACATGGGCTTCTCCTCATACCTTTATTTTGCATTACAAATTGGATATGGTCTCCAGAAACCGTGCCAACTTTGGTTCCACTGTTCTCAAGAGTCTGTTCCGATAGGCCACCCGGGGTAAGGTGCTAGGGATGCGGTCCCATCCAGCAAGAATGAAGGCGAGATTGACAACTTAACATTAAGAAGTTATGTACCTACCACAACGTTCCATGTTAGTTGTCGTCTTCTCGCCTTTTTTCCTGCGTCCCACCCTCCTTCCCCCTAGCCTGGACAGACCAATAGGAATATTTGGGATCTTCCATTGGGATTTTTTTCCTTCCCACATGTTCTACCACCTCTATTCTCCCTTTTTATGTTTGTGGTAGTTTACCTACAGTTTTATATATAGAGGTGGGTTCTTTTTCTCTCTTCTCCATTCTATGGAGACCAGAACTGCTTGGTTTTAGCTATCAAACGAGATCTGAGTAGTTACCGCCTAGCATTGTGGGATATAGGGGAGTCTCGAGCCGGTGGAATAAGCTCTCGAGCTTTAGTATTGGCCGAGTCGGAGCCGAGGGTCGGCTCTGAACCCATCCAGCAAGAAAGAAGGCGAGAAGAAGACAGCTAACATGGAACGTTATGGTAGGTACATAACTACTTCTGTTTTACCTATGTAAAAACAAGAAGATGTTGAGCATTTTGCCATGTATACAACATTCTTAGTATTGCTGTTACCTCTCCTAAAAACAATTTTTGTTTTATTTATATTGTCCAATACATCATCCTCTTCTAATATAACCTGACAATAAGCACATCTTCCACATTTCCGGGTTCCTCGGTGATGTAAAGATATCTCATTCACCCTCTTAGGTTTCTCTAACAAATGTTTTAAATTCAAACCCATCTTATATACAAATATGGGGGCATCACCAACTATTCTCCTCAAATCTTGATCAGGAGTAAAAATGTTCCAATATTTTTTCAAGATGTCCCTGATGTTAGTAATTTGGGGTGTGTATTCCAAAATACATGCTCTTTTGTATTCAGTTTCCTCTTCCACTGCTACTTCTTTCTTTAAAAATGTCGCCAACACTGGGACATATTTTTTTTCCCCATTCCCCTATTACATATGTTTTAACTTCTATTAACTGGGGTGGATATCCTCTATTTATAAACAACTTACTAATGAATTCTATTTCATCTAACATATCTCCATAATTTGATGTCATGCGTGCTGCCCAGATGCACTGTCCCTTAAAGATACTTTTTTTCATCTTATATGGATGGTTGCTTGTAAATTCCAGATAATTATTGGAGAAGTTGTTCTTTCTAAAAATTTGTGACTTGTATCCTTCACTACTACTTGATATATATGTATCTAGATAGGACAGCCCCTCTTTATTATAATTATATGTAAATTTCAAGAACTGACTGGTATTATTTAGATACTTAATAAATTCATCAATAGTGTCCTCTTGTCCATCCCATAAGATAAATATATAGTCAAGAAATATAGTGTAATATCTGATATATTTGTAATAATGGCTCTTAAAATATATTTTCTATTTCCCAGTCTAACATCACTAGATTAGTATAAATTGGAGCACAAGCAGCTCCCATTCCGACACCACGAATCTGTCTATAGTACTCCCCTTCAAAAAAAATATAATTATAATCTAATATAATACTCATTAATTCCATAATTACAGATGAGTGTTCCCAATCAAGGTAAGAGTACTGTTTAATACTATTGTAGAAGCTGTCCAATCCTTGTTCCTTAGGGATGCAAGAAAACAAGTATATGACATCTATTGATATATAAAACATTCCTTCCTTCCATAACTCAGGTGTTAATTTTCCCAAGAACATCCAAAAATCTTTAATTAAATGTGGAATTTTGCTATAAATATGTTTTAACCAGGTGTCGATTACAACACCCATAGGAAATGTCTTAGAATGACTACCTGATATGATTGGTCTAAATGGGGGATGATCCTTGTAGTTATTCTGTACTTTAGGCACTCCTACAATAGTGGCTAATATAGGATGGTCCACTTTCATAAAATTGTAAAGGTCAGTATTGATTCTTCCATCTAACATCATATCATCTAAAAACATGTTAATCCACCTATATCCAATATTGATCTCATTCAAAGAAACTGTAGTGTAATTCCCAGATGCAACTAATATATTATACATTTTGTTAATATATTCATCTTGATCATATATTACTATCCCTCCCCCCTTATCAGGTTTCATTATACGTATTGATTGATCAGCTGTTATACGTTCCAATAAGGTTAATTCTTCCTTATTCAAATTACTACTATATGTGCTTACTTTTTTACTCTTATTTTTATTCACACTTGTACTATTCTTTAACAGGTAAATATCTTGAGTTACCAATTTCTCATATAGAGCTACATATGGATTACTGGGGGGAATAAAAGTACTTTTTTTCTTCCTTACTGTTGTCCACCTTCTTTGGTACATTATTATAATAAATAGCTAAGTTTAATTTCCTGAGGTATTTTTTTTATCTCAGTAATACTATCCACTATCAATTTGTTACTTGGAACAAATTTCATACTTTTGGAAAAAAGTGTAAAAAATTCATTGCTAATTTCCATATCTGTATAATTAAAAATATTGAACTCATTTTTTTGATGTATAATTTCCATATGTATCAACCTTATTTACACTGTATCTGTTATCGTTTCTGTCAATGGAACCTTTGTCATGTTTAGTCAAATTGTTGCTGTCAGATGTTATAGTTAATATTGTTCCCTCACTGAGTGTGGATATGGATCCCATCCTTGTCTTCCCCCTCTTCTGTTTTCCCTCCATTTCCATTTTCTCTGCCATTTCGTTCTTGTCCCTTGTTCCCTGCCCACATAAATTTTTTTTCCCCACAATATTCTACATTGTCATACTCAAATTTATTGTTTCCATCCATTCCATTGGGATATCCTTTCCCTGTTTTCCATTGATATGCCATTCTATTTTTATAGTCATACAAGTCCCTTGCCAATTTCTTATGCTTTCTTTGTATAATACTTTCGGCTTTACGATCAGCTTTTCTAAACTGTTTCTGATATAGGTTCTCCCACTGTTCAAATAATAAATCCTCACATATAGTTTTATTAAATTTCTCTACCTTATCTATATGTTTGCACAATTTCTCATCATTTTTCTTTACTAATAGTTTCATAAACTCAAAACCAAATTGATTGAACAGTGTTTCAAATTCATTGCAGTTCTGTTCATCCATTTCTACACCCATTGTTTTTTTACTACTATATACAACTGAGTTTACGAGTATGCAATTTTATGCATTGTTATAACTGTATTTATATTGTATAACATATTGTCCCTGAAAATATGTATAGAATACAGCATAGCTGTTGGTATATGGTACTATACATTATTATACATATTTATTTATTTCTTATTTTTTTCACACTCAGACCCTTTAGGCACCGTTGATTCACAATATATGTTCACAATATATGAACAGAATTGATTCAACAAGGAATGTACCGTAGAATGGCAGCAATTTGTTCTGTTGTATAGCAGTATTATATGACAGTTGACACTTTTGAAAGTACATTTTTAAAACATATTTCTAAAACATATGTTTATATATGTAAAGTCCAAACATAAACTCGCGTGTAGGAACCTAATGGCACACTTAGTAACAAGTAGACAGCTTCAAGTTCTTCAACCCTTCGATAGAAATACAAAAACGTACGAGAACTCTTCAGTTGAATTAACAAAGCTTTAATTATAGTTAGCGCTTTCACCCGTAGGCTTCTTCAGACTTTTCAACTAAACATCCATTATTCAGATTTAAAAATACTACATACATCCATTATTGGTCAGATTCTAAACCAATGAGAAAGTAATGAAATAGTAGTTGCGTTACACTCATATTACGCCTATGCGTGCCATTAAACCCTAAAAACATAACATCAATCTCAATTCGTCATCGTATTAACAAGAACAACAAAAACTCCCTAGTCCACAATGCATTATATATGATGTAATAAACATCAGCCCGTTGTATAGAGAAGACACTATATCAGATGCATAAAAAACAAAAACTAAACAAAACGATCTTACTTATCGCATTTTGCAGTCTCGGACTGGTGTCAGGATCATAAAGAACAAAACCAATATAACATTTGTGTATCGCAGTACGCATCAAAAACAGCTCATCATACCTTGATTGGCATTACCATGTAAAGCGTTCTTTAGAAAACATATATTACTGACTGCTAGATGCAAAACCTCCACCATCCTTAAAAGTGTCTGCAGGAAGCTCAATACCACTACAACTATAAAATAAATTAAATATATATCCCTTACAAAGAGCGCTAGAAAGCATAAAAATTATATAAATACCATATTGAACCATCACAATCCTTAACAAAGACAATCAAAGACTCAAATCCCCATTTTACCTCAAAAAAGTTTGCTTATAAATTCCTTTACGATGCATAGCAGAGCTATACTGCACGTCCATTTAGCGTAAAACCACGATAACAATCACGTGCCATTTACTCAGTAAGGCAAAGTGTACTTAACCTAAATGGATCGTATCTGGTACGAATGACATCAGAAGTTGTACACCCACTAAAAGTGAATTGTGAAGTACAACCCTTCATTGCTATACCTTACAACGCATCAAGCAGATCTTTATTTAAATAATTATAAAGACATATTTTAACAGAGATGTCTTCGTAAAAATGTTCTCTTAAAACATACCCTATATAACTAAACTATCATTAGAAACCATATAAGGGCAATTTACATGTATAGCACAATATTAAAGCTATTAATGACATAAAAAATGTGGTGATATAATATACATATAAAATTTTTACATATAAAAATATATAAATAGTATATATATAAATAGATTACATACAAAACCAAGTATTAATAAAAGTATTAAAAATGTTATTCATATAGTATCTATATATATGAATACAGCCTAAACAAATTAATAACTAAAAAATATATAAATGGTTGGTGTAAATCTAGGCACCAGTAGTAGTGTATTCAAAGTGCCTGAGGCTCACCAATAAAGTCCTGTTACAAACGCCAACTAACCTATACCCTCAAACATCAGACCATTGAAAAACTATAAGTAACAAGTACTCCCTAACACATAAACTCAATTCAAATATTCAACGCATAAATCTGGTAAATATACCCTATACAACTATGTATAAGGCAGTAGGTACATACAGAAACAAGAAAGCTGAACCTGTTTGCCCCTATGTTCTCATTTAGGTCTTCTAGTTCTCTTCTAAGGATAGGTTTAATTTGTATTTTGTCATTGAGGCCTGGTGGCTTGTCTGCTCTGCATTTGATAATCCATTTAAGCTCTGTTTCTAATGTCAAATTTACCAAATCACCTCCTCTCCTATTTTCATGTAAGGCTTGTAAAACACTAACTTTGAACCCATGATTGCGTCCTGATGTAACACAATGCTTGGCTAGGGCATTATTACTTGAACCCAACCGAATATGATAAATATGTTCCCTAATACGCTCCCTAAGGGAACTATTTGTCTTTCCAATATAGAATGCTGTGCAAACTGTGCATTTAGCTATATAGACTATGTTGGTGCTCAAACAGTTCGTGTCAGTCTGCAAATTAAATTCATAGTTGGTAACAGGATGAAGAAAACTTAAACTTGTGTCTATATACATACACTGATTACAGTTACCACAAGGTAATGTATTATGACCATGATGTATCCATTCTCCATGATAGGTAGCATTCCTGGGTTTGCACAATATGCTCTTGAGGTTAGGTTTATTTTTAAATACAACTTTGGGTGCTGAACCTACCAGTTCACCAATTCTATTATCTAGTAAAAGAATATCTCAGTGTTTCCTCAATGAATCCTTTATACACTCTGCATCCTTTGTAAAAAACATCGGTGCTCGTACAATGTGTGTAGTCTGGGGTGGGGGAGCACCCACCCCTCCATAGGGTTCTGAGAAATATGGTCTAGCTCTATCAGATCTCAAAACATTCACCTCCGTAACCAGTGTATCAAATCTATTTGGATCATACCCTCTTTGCTCAAAACTACACCAAGTATTCCAACTCATCCCGGTAGCCCTCATTAGATGGATTTAACCTTGAGGCCTCTTATAACCTGTCCTTTCATTACATTTTCAAAGACATACTTTGGGTGCATACTGCCCCTATGCAGAAACGTATTTCTATGGCACAACTTCCTATGTATGGATGTTTAGAAGCCCATTAGTCATCCTGTGAATCTGTCCATCTAAATATGAAATTTGATCAAGTGAATGATTCAGGGTAAACTTCAGAAAACTAGTGGACTGATTCATATGTTCTGCAAATACCAAAAGGCTTTCTTCATCTCCTAACCAAACCATAAAAAGGTCATCCACGAACCTTTTATAAAAGCCAACAAATTCTCTAAAGCCCACTGTTCTAAATAAATACTCATTTTCCCATTTGGCCATAACGAGATTGGCGTAGCTGTTGGCACAAGAAGTGCCCATAGCTACGCCATCTCTTTGCAAGAATATTTCATCACCAAACATGAATATGTTACTGTGCAGGACAGCTTCCAATAAGAGTGCCAGCATGTCAATCTTTTCAGGGGTATAACCAGAATTAGAGCGTAGGTATTGTTGTATGCTATTAATTCCTACCCCATTTGGTATCACAGTGAAAAGGCTCACTACGTCCAGGGTTACCAAATAGTAGGGCCGTGTGTCTTCTAGAAGTGCCATGTATTCATATAGCTCTAACAAAAATTGTTTACTATCTTTTAATATATTACAATTGGCCTCTACAAGAGGGCGAAGATGGTACTCCAAATAAATAGATAAGGGTTCAGTTACCCAACCTTGTCCAGCGACAATTGGATGCATAGGAGGTCTTAATACTGACTTATGGATCTTGGGCAGCCCTTGTATTATAGGTATACGTGGATTATTGACTTTGAAGTATTTAAACAATCCCTCATCTATAACTTTATTCATCACTAGATCATCTAGCATGTCATACAGTTTAAAAACTATCTCTGTCACATCTACCATCTTAATTTTAGTATAGAAATTCAGTTCTCCCAACAAAAGGTACATACTGTTATTATAATCATTTAAATCCATCAAAACTATTGGGCCGCCCTTTTCAGCAGGTCTAATAGCTAGTGTCCTATCTTCTTTAAGATTCCTTAAAGCCTGTCGTTGTTTAAAGTTCAAATTATTCTTGGGTCTAACCTTATCTCTATTCAAATAATAGTTATATATATCATTCTCCACCAACTTAGAAAATGTTTCTATTAAAGGGTGCATCTGTGGAACAAAAGTACTGTTGGATCTGAACTTTTCCACTCCAACATTGTTACCACTGCCACCAAAATCTAACCTTAGTTGTATATTTGTAACAAACATTTTCATATCAATTATTGAGTCTACCAGACCACCTCTACTTGTAGGGATAAAGCTTAAACCCTTCTCAAGCACTTGTGTTTCATGTGGAGTCAGTGTCTTATGTGATAAATTCACTACTAACGATTTGTCGTTCTTTCACACATTTTTTTCAAGGTAGGACCCTGCTGTTCTCCCCCTGAGCCCTTCCTCTTGTGCCTGCCTCGACTCGCAGACCGTTGTCTGCCTGCATAATTGAACTGTGCTATGGGGAAAGGGAGATCATTCCTACTCCCTTTAGTGTTGTTTGATAAAGGTGTCACGCTTGTGGTAGTGGTCTTCCTCCTGACCACTTCTACTACTTCAATTCCGGGATGAATATTACTATCACATGCATTTACAGGAAGCATCATAGAATTACTATTGCTGCTAGTAAGTGTAACATCACGTAAATCATTACTGCTGGCATCACTAACAACCTCACGATTCACATTCCCATCCCCTTGAGGCAAATTACTCATGTTCCGGTGACCTAAAACATTAGGTGTAGTAGCAACAACATTATTAGCATTCATTATAACATTAGTTACAACATTCTCTCCAACTCTGGTCTCTTGTTGTTGTCGAGGCCAAGTAAAGACATTAAAGTTACTAAAATCTCTCAAGTCACGTAAGATCTTATTTTTCTTTTGTTCAAGTATACGTTTTTCAAAAAGCATAACATTGCCCAGCACTCTTTCAATCTTTATGTCTAATTGTTCCACTTTATACTTTTTACTTAATACTATCATACGTAGCATTAACTTGACTTCTTAGCATTTCTTCTTCAGGTAAATGGAAGTCTATTAATAGTTTCATATAGTTAAAGCTTAATTCAAGATTAAGCCTCTGCCATTTAAGGAGCAAATCAGGAAATCTATTACCTGATGTTGGCATTTTTAGAATCCTTAGGCCCCTTGGAACAATTTTCTTGGCCAAACAGACTTCAAAATGTTGGCGCTGAAGTTGAAGTTTCTTCAGTTTCAAAAGATCAGTCTCCATTTTATGTAAATCTTCAGTTAAATTAAGCACACCCTCATCGTTTTCAGGTACAGTCCCTTGTTCCAAAACGGGTTCATAGTCCATAAGCACATTATCTTCACCAGTCACGCAAATACAAAACCTTTCGGTCCTCCTGTCGATTGCATTCATAACATTAGGTACATAGGGCAATTCAATGCCTTGCGACTCACTTTCGGCCATCCCCTTAGGCTGGTGTACAAAAATAAAATATATTCTAACGCCAAAAATATGAAAGAGACACAGCCAACAGAGTACGGTTCCTACTACCGCCAAAATAAATATATATATGTAAAGTCCAAACATAAACTCGCGTGTAGGAACCTAATGGCACACTTAGTAACAAGTAGACAGCTTCAAGTTCTTCAACCCTTCGATAGAAATACAAAAACGTACGAGAACTCTTCAGTTGAATTAACAAAGCTTTAATTATAGTTAGCGCTTTCACCTGTAGGCTTCTTCAGACTTTTCAACTAAACATCCATTATTCAGATTTAAAAATACTACATACATCCATTATTGGTCAGATTCTAAACTAATGAGAAAGTAATGAAATAGTAGTTGCGTTACACTCATATTACGCCTATGCGTGCCATTAAACCCTAAAAACATAACATCAATCTCAGTTCGTCATCGTATTAACAAGAACAACAAAAACTCCCTAGTCCACAATGCATTATATATGATGTAATAAACATCAGCCCGTTGTATAGAGAAGACACTATATCAGATACACACTATATCAGATACATAAAAAACAAAAACTAAACAAAACGATCTTACTTATCGCATTTTGCAGTCTCTTCTTTTTATAAAAAGAGATTTATTTCTTTAAATTATTATTTAGAAATGGCGCCAAAAATAGTTTAAATAGTGATGATTAATTTAATTAATTGATTCTGATGAAGTCCACATGTCGGTGGATGAAAGCGCTTGATCCGTATTCTTGTAATAAGTTTTAGTATGGTTTTTAAAGAATTTTTTGCTGTGAGCTGTGACTTTCATTAAAGGACGTATTATTGCTTCAGCTGTGTGTCGGTTCCTTCAGGAAAAGTGTTTTTTTTCCTTGTATTGCTACCACCATTTATCTGCTATAAAAACCACTTTAGAACTTTTCCCATTTAAAAAACTCATCTACACACAATTAATGGTGAATAACAACACGTATTACACTCCTTCGGTGCTTAATAGGTTTGACCCCCAAGAATTCCCCCTCCTGTACGTGTTGTTCCTTCCCAAAAGCCGACCTTTTACATATACTTTGGTTCTGTAGATATTCCCATAAACTTTGGACTTCATTAAAAGTCCGTCTCGAGAAAATGGGATACCACAAATCTACCCTTTCTTGGGAATTAGCGATCCTTCATATACCCACTGTAAAACTCTTTAGTTTAGATATGCATGTCCTAGTCATTCTGTGCTCCCTGATTAAACTATATATCACTAAAAACTGGTTAGATCGCACCAAACTTTGTTGGAATAACTTCAAGGAGATGGCCCTTAAATATATTGCAGCACAGAAACTTATCACAAAGGGACCTAGGAAAAAAAGTCCTCTTTGAAAAAGTTTGGAAAGGCTTATTCAACCTAATTCTTTGTATCTAATTGAGTTCAGAGTTTCTGTTTTGGTTATTGGGTACGACTCTCACCTCAACTTTATTTGAGAGTTCCGCTGATATCCATCCAATTTTAAATGTTCCTTTTTTTTTAACTCTTTTTTTTCCAGCACCTTAATTTAATTTAATTTAACTTAATTTAATATAGTTTAGTTTAGTTCAAGTTAGTTTAGTTTCAGTTCAGTGTAGTTTTTGTATATATTGTACATACTTTTGTCTGTTTTAGAGTTTTAGAGTGTATTAGGCTTACCTGCATATTCATGTCTTCATATATTGTTCATTCATTCCTTTATATGAAATAAATAAACAAAATTAAAAATAAAAAATGTTTTCTTGTTTTTTTTTTTTTTTTTTTTTTTTTTTTAAGTAATAGATATTGGAAACACATAATGCAGCGTTTGCAATGACTCACCAATAAAGTAATACAGAGAGATTAAAAAGACTGCAATATTTTGTCCATGAAGCCTGACCAAAAACACTGACTTGAACAGCCTTTGAAAGGCCGGTAGCATTGGTGTTGATTTACTTGAACTGAATGTAGATTTATTTGTTCTGTCAAATTCTGTGCTCAACTTTTAATAAACAGGAAATAGAAGGCAATGAGGACTCCACAGACTTCAATGCATGTACATTTTTCCTCTCTACAAAGTATTGTACATGATTTGGATGAATAATACACCAAATAAAGCTTTTGGTATATAGTGATGCTTCCTAATTAATTTCCAGTGTTCTAATATACTGTTTTGACTACAGCATTGATAACAGTTTTGGCTTAGTGAAATGAAACCTTTTAAGGTCCAGTAAAGAAATTAGAATGTAAATAAGCTGCAGAGAGTTGGCAAAAGTAAAGCAGTGTGCTTAATGAGGGATGTAGATGCATGAAATAACTGTGAAACACAAAGGCTGTTTGAGGCTTTAAAATAAGAATGATGTGTCTAATTTTGGAAGACTGTTTCATTTTGAGGGGAAACCTATTTTGGGCCTCAGCATTTAACTTGAAGGGCTAGGTTTTTGAAAGTTAGTTGCAGCCATTACAATAATTCATAGTACGGGGAGGGAGGCTCTGAAATGAATTCATGATGCAATATCAGAACTTAACATACTTGACCTGGCTACAGCCAAGACTGCTGTGTATTTTACCTCAGAATCTTTTTTCTGTTAGAGGAGTTCTAGAGATAATGTAAAATATGTTTCAATTTTTTGAAAGTTTCTAAAAATTATTGCCAAATGTTTTTCTGATTTGTTATTCGGGTTAATAAGTTTTTTTTGTTTTTTTTTTATACAGTTTAACACACAAGAAATGCCTTTTAACAAATGATAAAACAGACGTTCTAATTCGGTGCGAGTGCAGCACCTATTTCTAGTTTATATAACCAAAGATTAAGGGTTGGAGCCAGAGAGGAAGGTGCTGTGATAATGATGTGCTGTATAAGTAATGTTCATCTATTCTAGAATATTAATGTTTTTTCATGCCCTGTAAAAAGATACAAGGGGGACGTGGCAAAGATGGAGAACAGCAGCAATGAAAATTTGCTCTGTTGATTTTGATTTATTCTGACAGGATTTATCAGTCTTTCACTGGAAAATTAATATTTAAGCAGTTATCTATAAGATTTTTACAGAAAAATCTAGTTGATGATTTTTTTCTGTTACTTTTTCCTGTCAGAACAACTTACTACTTCAGTATTACAATGAGTCTCTCGAAATGAATTACACAAGAATCTATAATGAAAAAAGAACTGCAGTCTATACTAACCATCAGAAATAAACTGGAGATGAAAATGGACAATATTAAAGAAGAAAATAAGAAGCAGATAGAAGTGTTGAATGAGGTGATTAAGCAACAGTCACAGCAAATAAAGAAAGCAACATTCACAGCAAATAACGACAACTGAAGAAGCAGTAAATGACATGGATAGAAGAGTGGCTGAAAATGAGAATCACATTGAATTTATTCTCAAACAGAATTCTGAACTTACAGAAAAAATAGAAGCTCTTGAAAGAAGGTCAAGAAGAAATAACAATAATTTATGGAACACCAGAGAAGGAAAAAGGAGATGGGATGGTTTTATTTTTAAATAACTGTCTTCCTAAGTTCATAAACGTACCTGAAGCTCTCTCATTTGGCATTGAGAGAGTGCATAGATCTCTCTCAAACACTTCACTAAAAAAAGCTAAAAAAAATCTACCTTCTCATAGGACAGTTGTAGCTAAATTCATGTCAAGCCAATATAAAAACTTAATATTGAAAACAGCCTGGGCTAACTCACTGATAAAAATAAGAGACCGCTCCATAAGGTTTGATAATGACTGTTCCACTTCTGTTATGACTATAAGAAAGGCATGTGCTCCCTTAATAAAAAAACTTAAACATCAAAGCACATTTTGTATTCCCGGCTAAAGTAAGGATTTTTTTACTTGAGGGACAAAAAACATTCAACATGTTAAATGAAGCAATGGAGTTTGTACAAAAGAAGAAACTTCTGGACAAGACTGAAGGTATAGATTGGACACAGGTTTAGAGAGAGAAGCCGCAAGAACTGGGTGGAATATAAAAGAAAACAAAGTAAAAAAAACTTAGAGACACATGAAGGAAGTTATATCGGACAAGTTAAAAGTTCTTAGTATACTCTTGTTCTCATTAACTTCTAAATAAAAGCTTTTAATTTGATCTTATAGATCAGGTGTATCCAACCCGCAGCTCTCAATGCTCTTCCATGCGGCCCGCAACCTTTAATTGCAACTAAAGTGTAAAAACACTTTTTTCATTTGGATTTCGCTCCTGTGACTTGTAACCACAATGTGCGCATGCGCCAAAGCATCCTTCCCATTTTCGCGGTGAAAAATCAGTGTGTGTGTTCATGCTGAAGAGAGGATACGTATGCCAGACAGCACCTAACTGTAGAGGTATACAATGCCAAGAAGACCTTAAAAGATGTCTCATGACACTGCATTCACAGTAAGGTATAATTCAACACTATTGTATTCATTTTATTTATCCAGATGCAACATACCAGTCATTGCCTTTTGGTTGTATTGTAATGATCAGTGATAATCTAGTTAGATGGTGATACGTCAGTGAAAATGGTTTAAATTCTACAAAGAAACAGCTTATTTCGTTCATATAGGATGAGCTGGGCTAGTTGAGTTTCAGTGGAAAAGGATTTAAACTGTATTTGAAGGAGAAGATACTGAACTTGGAAACAAGTTTATGATGGTGTTGGGGGTGTGTGTACTTAGAGTGGGTGGGGTGTACACCCCAGTGGGACAAAAATCTTTCTTTAACTAGTTGCTGAAAAATGTTGTTTAGTTGAATTACAGGCTTTGGTTATGTATTGCTAGCAGGAGTGACTAGTTTTATGCTTCCTGATTATTCTTTGTGCGAATGTTTTTATGTTTTGTGCTATTTGGGATTTTTCTATTTGGACTTTTAATTTATTCATCTTTGTCTTAGCAGGGATTATGCAGGTTCTGATTTTTTTTTTTTTGTCCTGTCAGCAACCTGAGAGAAGTTTAGCATAGCTACTGCTTTGTCAGTTTTGTTCTGCACTTTTTAGGTACAGTGATCTGGTTTGGGGGGAAGGTCTACTCTTACAATGAAGCATCTCCAGTCAGGCGAGCACCTCAGAGAAACGTGCCACTTCTAGTTAGAGTTTAGTCAGCATGAGTCTTGTGCCAAAGAGCGGGGCTAGTGATAATCGGCAAATGACATTTATAAAAAAGTATGTTTGACGATGCCGTTTTATCTTATTTTGTGCCTGTTTTGCCATGCACAAAGACCATGCTCATTATCCAGAACAAGAACTGAATTAACTGTGAATTTTAGTGTACTTCAGGACCATATACATTGTAAGTTCATATCCCCAGTTTTCAGGCAGTCTTTCTCGGACCACGACTCCAGCCGATTGGACATGTCCAAGATTTACCCTGCATATCATTTGCCGACTGTGTATGCAGATTTGGTAAGGGCATTTGGGAACACGTGTAGGTTTTAAACTTTGAAAATAAAATGTTGCTTCACTTTTTAACCATGCATTCTGGCAGCATTTTCCATACAGTGGACACAGCAAGATAGGTGATATAAACAGTATTTATTTTAATGTTCTTGTGTATGTTAAAAAAAAAATCACAATGGCAGGTATATGATTGTTGTTTTTACTGAGTATGCCTTGAAATTTTGTCTCATGTTGATGGTCTGTTGAACGCAGTAGCACTGTACTGTGTCTAGCCATCCATCCTGTACCCCTTTTTCCCCATTTTGCACATGGGGTCAGGGTGTCACTTCAACAGTGACAATAATCTTGTTTTTTGGATGTGTCACCTGGATATGATTTAGTAAAATATTTGAATTTGCATTTCCCAAGGTTTGTGGAAATGCAGAGAGCTAATTTTCATTGGTACGGTAACAGCAGGCAGCTCTTTTGTGTGTGTATGTTCCCCCATTAATTAGTGACAGTGTTGTTAGCTGTACCACAAGATTTGTTAGTGTAAAACTGGCACTTTTTTGTATAAAATCTTTAGCTACAATCTTGCCAGAGTGGTTGAGATCGGAGCTGCATGCTTAAGTATTTGTTCTTTTACTCACTGGCGTATTCATATTGCTGCTGGACGATGAGCACATTTTTGCCACAAATATACTCTTGTGTATTGGCTTTCATAACTGGGAAGTTTTTTAAATATTAGAGTTGTGTATTTGTTGTAGTGGTATATAGTGAGAGGAATGATGTTAACATGCAACAGAACTCCAGAACAAAATGACGACTCCACCATGTTCGTTATTCAGACTTTTTGTGTCATTTACTCTTTATGGATGTTGGGCACTCAGAGTGCACATTATAAGAGCATATTATGGGCTGTTACAGCTCTACCTGCTTATAGTGTAACCCTGAGAAAGGCACTTTGTCTGTACATGTTCATCTACTTCCAGGTGTGTGTGTGTGTGTGTGTGTGTGTGTGTGTGTGTGTGTGTGTGTGTGTGTGCGCGCTAGGCCCCTTTTTCTTCCTAGCATGGCTGACAAGACTTCTAAGGGCACCTCTGGCTTCAAGAGGTGCCAGAAGTGCGAAAGAAAAATGGCCAATTCCAATGGGCATTTTTTTTGTGTGTGTACTGCCTTGGCCCGGTCCACCTCCAGGAGGACCGCACAGTCTGTCATGGTTTCTCTGCCAGAACTTTAAGATGAGGAACAAATTAATCTTAAAAGGACTTCTAAAAGGAGAGTTTGAAGAGGCCATTTCTGCTTCATGAACTGAAGTCAGTCAGTCATCCTCTTCTTCGTCCTCTTCCAAACCTAAAAAGAGATAGCATTTGGTTCTGAGAAGCTTCTTGGAACCGCCTTCAAAATTGACTAAACCTTCAGTGTCGACAACTTCTTCAGCACCGATAGCCACAGACAATTCCACCTCAACAAAATCTTCAGAGCAGACACTTGGAGTTCTGGTACCAGTGGTTTTATTTGGTACCAAAGCAGTCTACTATTAAAACCTTACCAAGGACCACATATTCGTCCTTAGTGGATCCTTTTGCTCATAGGCCACCCGGTCCATTCTTGGAACTGAGACCTCCCATGTCTCCATCTGTAGCAACTCACCTGATGTGGTCAGGAGCTTTTCACAAGTATAAAAGTGAAGTTAAACAGAATTTTTCCCACCTGAAGCATCTTTAAATGTTTTTCAAGTTTTGGAATGAGTCTCAAGGTGTTCTCACTTGCAGAAGCCCCACAATGATGCCGTAGACTTGCTGTAGCTTCAGGAAGAACTCTTTGACCTTTAAACATCCTGTGAAACAGGAAATACTTCCAAAAGGTCACAAAGGCAGAGAAGTAGACTAAATTAAACAAGGTGAACATTAAATATAAAGCTTTAATGTTAAGTTAAAAAAAAAAAGAGATAAGGTCTAAATGAAATTCATAAAAGCTTTAGTTTTTTTTTAGTAAAGAATGAGGTAACTGTATAATCTGATGTTTTCCTTTTCATTTTCCTCACCACTGGGTCTGGGATCCATCCGATTCTCTGATCCGACTCTGCCGCATTATTCAAGACTTTGGATCCATGCCTCATGCTCCTCCCTTTACCCATAACTCCATAGGGCATCCCCAACACCTTAGATCTCATTTGGCACCATTCTAGTCAGACGGAAGATCCAGACTTTTTTTAGAAAATCTAAAATAAGTGCCTTTTTCATCTTTTTGGTGAATTTTTCTAATTCTTTATTCATAAATTAACTTCCTCTGTTTTCAGGGACTTGTAGTTTTGTTTGTTAGTGTCTTCATACTAGTTGGCATTCATTAAGCCTTAGTTTTATAGTTGTTATAGGTAGAGTTTAGTAATTGTAGATAGAATTTAGGAGTTTTTAAAATCTGAAGTGAAATTTAAGCTTAGTGTTTCACTGGCGACAGGGACAAGTGTTTTTTAGTTGCAGTTCCCTGTCCACGGGTGTGTTTTTTATTTTTTCTAGCAAAACTTTCTACTTTCAAGGTTTAACTTTTCTTAGTAATCACTTTAGAAATTTGTCATTTTTAAGGGTTATACTACTTGTTTGGTGTGAATTTATAACTAGACTTTTATTCATAATTTTATCACTTAAGAATGTCAGACAAGCCAGAAAAACCTACTGGGTTCAAAAAGTGCACTTCTTGTGGGCGTAAGATTCAAACTCGCATGCCCACAAGAAGTGCATATATTGTTTGGAAACTGCCCGTTTGGACACTACTTGTACCAGAGCCCTCTCGGATCAAAGGAATAAAGTTGATACTTAGAGGACTGTTCCGTGCTGGGGCTCAAACCCCCATCAGACAGGCAGTCTTGGAGCAGAGAAAGAGACATCCGCAGTCTCCTCTTTCCTCCTTGGAGCCATATTGAAGCAGAGGAAAGTTTTGGCTCCAACTGTTGTTTGGCCAGCCTTGGATCCTATCCTCTCCTCCAGTCCAGTTTCAGCTCCTAACACTAGCTCTCCTGTATCCTACTTGCCTCTGCTCCAGATCCTGAGGCCTCAGATCTGACAGCTAGAGGTCATTCACTGGATCTGACTTTACAGGTAGTATGTCCAAGTCTGCCAACAAAGATTTTCCAAATGGCCACCAAGCCTTCAAGACTGTCCTCCCCGACCTTGCCTAGTTCTTCCAGAAGCCACTTCAATATAGATATGGACAGAATGATGCAGAGATTTCTTGGAGCTCAAATTCAGATGGTCATTCCAGCTCCCCTACTGGATCTGTGAGCTCTCCTATCTCCTTCTGCAGTATGACCTTCAGCTTCAGAGCCCAAGGATCCTAGATCCCTGAGAGGTATGTCACCGGATCCGAAGAACTCCCTTCCTTTGGATTCAACAGTCACACTAACCAGTTCTGTTCAGTTGTCCTCTGAGCAGAGAGGGTCACTGATCTGAGAGGTCTGCACCAGGTCTGAGAGGCAGGGTTCAGCTCTGGTTTGTTCAGATCTGCCCTTCCCCTCGGTGCTTTGGCCCTAGACAGCTTGGACCAGATTCTCTGTAGGTGGTTCAGATCCAGGGCTAGCTCCAACTTTCTTTCCTCGAGTGCTTCAGCTCTGAGAGGGGGAGGAGAGGTTTCTCCAGGTCCATCAGCATTTCAGATTGTAGAAAGGGTTTTCTGTACAGCTAGAGAACAGTCCTCTTGTATCTTGTCTCCTACTCCTCACTCTTCATCTGCTCTGAGCCCATCTTTTCTGTTCCTTCAGGTCAGCCAGCTCCGGAAGATCTCCATTTGTATCCTCCGCAGGGACTCCACTCCTCTTGTGATACCTCCCTGGACCCACCCCACTGAGGAGGTCCCTTGGAAGAGGACGTGCAAAAGGAGGTACATAGACTCCTCCATGGAGCCTCTCACAGAGGACACAGACTTTGATGAAGGTGAAGGATCCACCTGAAAATGTTTCTTTCGGGGACATTTTGGAAATCTTTAGAAAAATAGGTGGATGGTCCTCCAAAAATCTTTCTCCTGAAGAAGACTGTGTTTCTGGAGACCTTTCAGGACTGGCCCATCTACATCTTGGGTGACCCTCTCTCCCCGGCGGATGAGCTTATCAACCTTGTCTCAGTCCCAAACATCTGGATAAGTTTCTGTTCCCCACATGCAGGCAGAAAGTTCCAGAGCAAAGGAGTTATAGTGGATACCATGGTTGTGGCAGCAGGTACAAAAAAGGAGCTAGCACAACAGAGTTCCACTGCCCATCCACCAAACAGGGAGTCCAAAGTGATGGACAGATTTGGGAAGTACGTTTACAACTCAGCTACTTTCATACTGAGGTCATTGAACGTCTTGGCCCATTTCACCTGTTTTCAGAGAGATATGATCAAAGAAGTTTCAAACTCTTTCTTTGAGTCCATGTCAGCGGAGGATCTTAAAGTATCTCCACAACTGGCCACTCTGTCTTTTGTAGCTAATTCATCAATGAGGATTATTTGCAATACAGCGATAGGTACCTCTCAAGCAACTGGCTCAGGCATAGCCATACGGCATCATGCCTGGATGGGGCTCTGCGATTTGAGGAAGAGCAGGAATCAAGTTTTCTAACCCCTCTAAGAATCAACGAGTTGGTAAGAAAATGTGGTTCCATAAATCTCTTGGACCTTTCCAGGATTCCCTAGGAGATTCCTCTTCCAGAGGCAGAGGAGGAGGTTTCAATGGCAGACGTCATCCTAGAGGCAGAGGGAGTCTTTAGAACCAGGGCTTTAGGGGTTTCTTTTCTAAGAAGCCCCATCAGCGCTCCTGAAGTGCTGCACAACTGTTTGTCTCTGAAGGCAGTCAGGGGACATTTTTCTTTGCACCCAGAAGCATGGACAAATATTACAAGAAACAACTGGGTTTTATGCATTATATCCAGAGGCTGTTACATTCCCTTTTCCTTTCCTCCTCTAGGTACACACAGAAAATTCCCCAACATTCCACCTAGTCAGAGGGAATTAGCAGCTCAAGAAGTTCAAAAGCTGCTTCAAAAAAGTCCTTCAAAAGGTCCCAGCCAAACAGATTGGATTCAGAACTTACTCCCACTTCTTTTTGGTGCCAAAGGAAACAGGGGACCCAAGACCAATCCTAGATCTCAGCAATCTAATCTGTATTTAAAGAAGTCCAAGTTCCGTTCTTCCTCTTTTGCACAAGGATGATTGGATGTGCTCCATAGATCTCCAGGATGTGTACTATTACATAAAAATAAACAGGCATGCTCCAGGAGATTTTTGCCCTTCGGCTGCTTTGGGTTCATCACAGCTCCGAGTGTTCACCAAATGCATGGCAGTCGTTGCAGCTCATTTGAGGCTCAGGGGATTCCAAGTGTTTTCATACCTAGACAATTGGCTCTGTATTGCCCCACTCAGGCATTAACTAATTCAGGCCAGAGATTATTTACTGCATATCTCGAACTTCTTGGAAATCACTATAAATCTTGCAAAATCCAAAGCAAGTCTGGTGCAGAATCTAGAGTTTATAGGAGCCCACCTGGATAACCCTACAACCAGTGGCCCATCTTCCAACACACCAGATCACATCTTTAAGAAATCAAGTACGAGACTTACTATCCTACCCATCTCCTCCTGTGAGGTTGATGTTACAGGTACTAGGATATATGTCAGCAGCAGTAATTCTAGTCCATCTGGCCAGGTTCTTTGTGTGAATACTCCAGTGGACTTTGCCAATACTCTGCTTATAAAGCTCACTCAAGTCCGCAAACATCATGTCCGATGGTGGATTCAATCACAGGACCTGCACTTGGGCAGGCCATTCTCTCTCTTCCCCCTCCAGTAGCCTCAATGACCACAGATGCTTCCAGTTGGATTGGGGGGGGGGCATTATAAGGGAAAGATAGCCCAAGGCATGTGGTCCCCTTCAGACACCAAGTTGCATATCAGTGTCCTAGAGATGAGCAGTCTTCCTATCATTGCAAGCCTTTCAGGACATTCTCCCTCTGGGAACAATTGCTATGCATACAGACAACACATCTGTGGCCTGCTACATAAACAGGTAAGAAAGAGCTCATTCTTGCCCATTGTGTAGAGAGGCCATGAGGATCTGCGAATTGGCAAGCTCTTCAGACCACTTCCTGGTTGCAGTATGTATACTGGAGAAAACCAACGTATTGCCAGACAGACTCAGCAGGTCCATTCTGATTCCTCATGAGTGGTCCCTCAATCAGTCAGTAGTGAATATGATTTTCAGCAATTAGGACCAGCCTTGCTGCGATCTTTTTGCCTCTCCCCTCAACAACAAGTGGAGCGACTACTTCGTTCTAATCCCCCTCAGGGGAAGTCACTGAGGGATGCTCTAGTCCATGATTGGCTCCCAGTTCTTTTCTATGCTTATCCTCCTCTACCTTTGATTCCAAGATTTCTTTAGAAAACAAGCAGGTTGAAAAACTCAGTCATCCTCATTGCCCTGTTTTGACCTTGTAAGGTGTGGTTCCCCTTTCTATGGTCTCATTTCAAGTATGGATTCTGGAGCCCACTCAGGATCTCCTGTCTCACCTGTCAGAACTCCAGCACCCCATTCTCCACACCCTCAAACTGACCACATGGTTTCTCCAATTCCAGTGATCATTAGACAGTCCAGGCTTGCCTCTCCAGTCCACGATATTGTTTTGGCCTCCCAGAAATCTTCCACCAAAAAGGTGTACAAGAGTAAGTGGAAAAGATTTTCTATATAGGCTTGCAGAGAACATTGACCCTTTTTCAGCTTCTGTCCCAGATATACTATTTTCATGGTCATCTTTTCAAATAAGGGGCTAGCTTTTCCACCATTAAATTACAGTTAGCAGATATATCCAATTTTCATACAGGAAACCAACACCTCCCCTTGTCTACTTCCAAATTATGTAAAGCCTTCATGGAGGGAGTTTTTCTTCTCAGACCCTCCCATAAAAGAACCTTCGCCACCTTGGGATCTCACCTCTGTCCTACAAGGTTTGACTTGAAAACTCTTTGAACCGGCAAGCAGCTGCGATTTGAAATTTCTGTCTTGGAAAACTATACTGTTGGTAGCTATTACATCAGTAAAAAGAATTTCTGAATTGCAGGCATTATCGGTGAAACCTCCTTATATCATGTTCCATAAAGACAGTGCGCCCTTACGAAACATTCCTTCTTTTATACCCAAGGTAGCCAATAAAGCCAGTCTTAACCAATCCATTCAACTCTCAGTATTTTTCCCTAATTTTTCAAATAAAGGCAAATATATGCTACACCTTCTTGATGTTCGACAATTACTTTATCTTCACAGAAGAACAAAACATAGACAATCTGATCAGCTTTTTGTGTCCTTTTCCTCCAATTGCCTGGGTCAAGCAGTTTCAAAGATCACCCTAGCTAAATGAATTACAGGTTGTATTTCAATGCTATATCATCAGAGAGGCATAGATTTGCCTTGCCCACTTAGAGCTCACTCTACCAGAGCCATGTCAACTTCAGCCAATCTTTCCTCCAGATCTTCAGTTGATATTTGTACTGTGGCCACTTGGTCCACAGTGCATATCTTTAACGCATTACAAACTGGACATGAACCAAAGAAAGCTGTACTTAAAGAGATCAACAGTGCCCCACCATATCCTTTTATGAAAGCCACCCAAGATTTGTATAGCTGGGGACCATACCTCTCAATTGTACAGATTGTTTGCAGAATGTCCAGATTTTTGCCTCATGTTTTTAGTCCATTTAAAAAACAAATTTGGTTTTCTGGCAAATTAGCAGGAAATAATTAAAGATTAAAGTTAAAAAAAATAATGACAGACATAAGCGTTTCAGGCAATATACCATTCAGAAAATCCATGCTAATGTAAAACCTGTTATTCTCTTAACTTTCTAAGAGCAATATTTAAAATTTTCCCTATTTTTGGGCCTTTGTCCCACTTTTATTTATGGCTTTGTCCAGATTTCTTGCTCCAAGAGGTTGAGAGGTATGCTGGGGACTCTGACCCAGTGGTGAGGAAGAATGAAAAACAAAAAAAAGGACAGCATCAGATTTAAAAGTTATGAACTTAAAACTTGCCATCTGTGTTGTCTGTTTTCATTCTTCCTCACCTTCCCCCACCATCCATCCTCCTTCCAATGCTTCTGGAAGATTTTCTAGATAATATAGGAACCCTCAGGTTCCTGGTTTGAGCCTTTTCAGGAAACATGGTGCTACCTTTGATTCTAGAATCTCTAGGTTGTTTGAGGTTAAATATTTGACTAATAATGCAGCAGCCTTGATCTGAAGAGTTGAGGATGCCCTAGGGGGTTATGAGCAAGGGGAGGAGCATGAGGCATGGATCTGAAGTATTGAATAATGGGGCAGAGTTGGATCCGACAATCGGAGCCTAGACCCAGTGGTGAGGAAGAATGAAAATGGACAACACAGATGCCAAGTTATGCTAAGTACATAACTTTTAATTTGACAGTATGAGCATGCATGTTTGAATATATCTGAACTGCACTGACTTTGCTATACTTACTATGTTGTCAGTTAAGATTTGGTGTCTTACATATGCAACTTGTTCTTTTTTGAAGTTTCACATTATTAAAATAAGTTATATAATTTTAAGAATAGTAATTTAATAAGTGAAACTATTAAAATATGCATGGTAATTAATGCATAGGAAACAGCTGCAGAGTAATACATTTGAGTATGAACTGATTGTACAGTGATATGTGAGTTATGTAATGGACACTAATACAGTATTATATACTTATTTGTGTTTATGAAATACAGAAAATGTAGTAGTTTTTCAGTGCTGCTTACTAATGAATACTTACGGGTAATAGTAGGGAATAAAAATAACACTGAAGTAGGGTATATTGGTAGGCTGATATAGTCATATACTTGATATATAAGCAGATAAGGCTATATATGCAAGATTTGTTTATATTTCTTAACATAAATAGTTAGAAGCATATTTCCTTTTCATTCATATTGATATTCTATTTACTTAGTGGATGTTTGTGTTTATCTTATGTGCATAAATTGGTATTTGTATATATATATTTATGATGGTTATTTAGTGGATAGTTTGACTTGCACACAAATATATTACAGAGTGATAAATGGTAGATTGAGCATATTTGAAATGTATAACAAATATTCCTTTGGTGTCCAATTATGTCTTTTATATGTATTGATTTTAAAAAAGAAGATAGGTACATTTTAGTTTTAGTTCAAGCTTAGCTAGATTTATGGTTACTTGGGTATGTTGTCTGATTCATTAATGGTTTAATGTTTAATTTTTCTGTTTCATTTCTTATTGATAGTATCTGACGTCAGGATATAACAAGAATACGATATAATGTACTCTTAGTGTAATATGCTTATATTACAGACTAGACTGAGGTTATCACATTATGGTTTTATATCATAATAAATTCTGTTTCCCATGATTTTGGTTGCAGGCATTCTGGCAATTACAGTCCAAAGGAATAAAACTAGAGAATAGTACCATTAGATAATATGGGGTTCTGACGTCGTGGTTTTGTGATGTCAAAAAAGAGTATGTATTGCTTACAAATGGTAATTCGGGATCTGAAGCTAATATGTTATGATTTACATAAGCCAAAAATTGTATGATTATCTAAAAAGAGGTTTTGACAATATAGTAATACAAAGGAAATAAGCCTATTATGTTTGATGTTAATGGTACCAAAGATCCTAAAGGTATTATAAAATTGATTTATTTGTATACAAGTCATAACAGATGTTATAGGGAGCTTTATTAATATTTTCCTATTTATGCATTTGATTTCTGTAAATATAGAATAATAATAATGCTATATACAAGAGTACTTTTGCAGTTTTAAGCACATTAAGCTATAGTAGACACATATACAGAAGTAGAGTTAATATGTTTGGACTAACTGAAAATGAGTGAGTTTGACTATATAATTTTAAATTGATGTTAACATTAATTTAGAAGTAATAGCAATAAGATTGAGGCTAGATAGTTTATGGCAAGGCTAAAGAGTCTGTATGATTACATCATCAAACTAGGAATGTGTTATTTTGTGATGGGGTAGTTTTGTTCTTAGTATGTTGTTCAGTTTGTCATTAGGATCTTGTCCATATCAAGGTGTGTTATAAATAGAATATTCTTATCTGTTTTATATCTAAAGTCATATTAATGTATAAAGATGTTCTTCGTGTTTCACTGTTGCAGTCATCATACTTGGGTTATTCTGCCAGGAGTAGCCCTCAGTTGGCCTGAGTACCAGAGGCTTAATATTTCTGCATCGGTTGCTGTTGCACCAGGACTGATATCAGGTTGTCACTGGTATAAAATCAGGTAGCCGACGCCATTACATCAATCTTTCTTGCTGAGGAACCTGAAGCAATTCGCATGAGTGCCAGTCGGCCGCTGCCTGAGTTTAGTTTCCGAATTGAAGTTGAAGTCTGAAGTCTGAAGTTTTTTTGAAAAAAACTATGTTTTTTTTTATATGCTGCTGCTGTTTTTTTTTTCCCAAGATGTGATGTATCTTTATATTGTATTTAGAACTCAACTATCTTCCTTTTTTTGCATTAACAATGTTCATATGTCTGTTAATGTACTTGGAGCTTTTCTCCCCGGGCCTCCGCTGAAAATGGACATGTATCCAGTCGGACTCTCCCGGTTAACAAATGTAAAATAAATAAAAATAAATAAAAATAAGTCTTCTAAAGCTAAGTACTCCGTTGGGGATCCTTTCTTCTTGCTCTAACCAATGTCAGAAAAAGTTAACAATTCTCACCTGTGGAAAGCAAATACCACACCGAGATTTCCATTCTTACTGCGTCACCTGTTTAGGCCCAGGCCATGACGTCCCTCGCTGTCGGTTTTGTGCTTTGTTCAACACCAGAACTATGTCATTGGGCCTTTATTGTAGCTAAATATTTCTTATCTCGATTTCTGTATTCCGAAATGTCTTCAGTAAGCCATCCAACTACTGATCTTCTGAAAAAACATAAGGATAAAGACAGAGACAGACCACACTTGTCCAAAACTGCCGACTACGCTTCCATTAAGGTCGCCATTTCACTGGTCTTCAGTGAGGCACTTTGGCAGCCCCTGATGCTCACTTCTGTGGACTCGCAGACCGCTACAGAGACCAGTTTGGAGTCTGGTATGCCACAAGACTCTTCTTTGACTAAGGATCCTGCGGATGTCTCTACCTTGGATGGGTCCTTAGCCTCTGAGCAGGCACCGGCTTCTGAGGAAGTTCTTTGCACTACCGATACTCGACACAAACCGACGACTTCTTTCGCGTCTTAAGTTCTTTCTAAAACTACCGAGTTTCTAAGACCCAGGGTACGAACTACACCTAAAGAACCGACAACCCAAGCTCAAGCACCTGCTTCCATGCCTCAATCTCAAATGCTTAAAATGGCAGAAGACCTTATCATGCTTATTAGAGGAAGCCAGCCTACCCCTTCCAAAACAAAATGATATTTGTCCCCAGCAGTTTTATCTGACCAGGAGTCTGATGTCTCTGAGGTTTCTAAATATGAAGACATGCAACCCTGGTCTGCTTATAAGGATTCAGATGCAGAGGAATCCATTCCTTCTGCCTCTCCTCCAGAGGAATTTTCATTTGGTGAAACGCATTATACTTTAAGGGAGCATTTCCAATGGGAGTGTCAGGACTATCCTCAGTCCAAAAAGAGACTCAGGGAATTCTTAGATTTACCACAGCACAGACCTTTAGCCATTCCTCCTGTCCTGGATGTTGTGGATGATGTCTTTATGGAATCCAGTTTAAATCCTGACACCCTCCCACCTGCTTCCAGGAAGCCTGACAAGTATTAGAGTCCCCGACTCACACAGATTTCTTTTCAAAAATCCTACTGCTGACCCAGAGGTCATCTCCCAAGGACCTAAAGGAATAAAAGCAGCCACAGCTAAGAATACCACCTGCTCGGACAGGGATTCCCGATCTTTAGACAGATGGGGTAAAAAAGTATACACCTCTGCAACTCTGCCATTAGAGCACTAAATTGTCCATTCCACATGCTGAAATACCAGCAACATACCATGGAACTCCTTAAACAAAAAATGTCCACCTTTCCGGCTTGTGCAGAAAATAGACTTACAGGAGCTTATGCATTCTGCACGACAAGTTACTAAACGCACCTTGCAATGTGGCTTTGAAGCCCTAGAAGCATCCTGCAGGGCAGCAGTCACAGGTTCTGTACTTAGAAGGCATGCTTGGCTTAAGGAACAGACCTTGCCAGACCATGTCAAATCAAAACTATTGGAAGCACCATTGAACAAAGACAATTTGTTTGGCACCAAGACAGAAGAGGTCTTAAAAAAGATGGAAGAAAAAGCAAAATCTACGCAGACAGTTAAAGATTTCTTACAGGTCCAGCCGCCAAGGTTCAATAGGCGTTGCCCCTCCAAGCACTGATCCTTTCTGGCCCCCTGAAGGCCAGCTCAGACAAGACCTAGGGGTAGCAGACCCCCCCCCCCCAGATAACAGTCCCAGGGAATGCAGAGATCTAAGCAATGGAGTTCTTCCACTTCAAAAACAGGGAGTGCTAAGCCACCCCCTTATGGAAAGAACTCACAATGACTTTACACCTCCACCCCTTATCTCTGTCCACCTGCTTGTGCCCCTAGGAGGAAAACTCTCCCCCCATGCAAAAAACTGGGCCTCTATCACCGATGACCGAAGGGTCCTCAACATAGTGACCAAGGGATACAAATTTTATTTCTACACTCTGCCAACCCCAAAAGGGTTCCTAGACCTCCCTCCAAACCAGTGGGCAGAGGCCCAAAACCAAGTCCATTCCCTGCTCTCCATGAGGGCAATGCAGCCTGTTCCTGCAGAACAGATAGGCCAAGGATTCTATTCCAGGCTTTTCCTGGTACCCAAAAAAGAGGGCACCTGGCGCCCAATCCTCGATCTGTCAATTCTAAACACCTTCCTGTGATATCAAAATTCAAAATGCTCACCCTCCAGTAGCTTCTTCCTATGCTATCCAAGGATGCTTGGTTAGCCACCGTAGACCTAAAAGAGGCCTATCTACACATCCCAATCGGGGATTCCTGCAGGAAATATCTACATTTCAGGGCAGGATCTATGCACTTTCAGTTCTCTGCGCTTCCCTTTAGCTTATCCACTCCTCCCAGAGTTTTCACAAAATGCCTGGCTCCAGCCATTGCTTTTTGCAGACACAGGAATATTCAAATTTACCCCTACTTAGATGACTTCCTGATTCAGACAGACAGGAAAAGCTGTTACAGCACCTGACCTTTCTACAGAAACTACTGACCTCCCTGGGGTATACTATAAACAAAATGAAATCCAAACTAGTACCCACTCAAAAAATTTTATTCCTGGGAGCAGGCCTGGACACAGCATCTCAGTTGGCATTCCTTACTCCAGAAAAACAAGCCTGACAGGCTACTTCTCTCAACTTACCACCAGAACCCAGTTATCCACAAGGAAAATCCTGCAAGCTGTAGGGTTCATGGCATCCTGTATTCTACTCATTCCATATGCCAGACTGCATATGAGGAAACTGCATTGGTACCTAAAAAGGACTTTGGTGTCAACACTTTCAGGACCTGGAAACTATCATACCTGTGATACCCTGTCTAAGGAAAGACTTTCTTTGGTGGGCAGCAGCATGCAACCACAACAAGGGTCTTCCCTTCTCACAGCCCCACACCGCCCAGACCCTAACCACAGACGCATCGTATTATGCCTGGGGTGCACACCTGGACGGCAGGTGCATTCAGGGCCATTGGAGCCCAAATCAAATACATCTGCACATCAGCCAAAAAGAGATGCTAGCTGTTCAGCACATTCTGACAGCTTTCAGACCCCTACTCTCCCCGGGGCCTCTACTGATCAAAACAGACAACACCACAGTGCATGGTACATCAACAAGCAGTGAGGAACTCACTCTTATCCCCTCTGCAGGCTCGCCATTACTCTTTGGCACACGGCTTCAGTCATGCAAATTCACCTGCAAGCACAATTCTTGCCAGTCTCCCAAAACACTCTGGCAGACAACTTAAACAGAAACCTCCTAGACCCACACGAGTGGCAGCAAGACCACAGCACCTTTAACCTTCTATCCAAGAAATCGGGCACACCAAAGGTGGACCTCTTTGACTCCCACAACAATCACCAGCTCAGCAAATTCTGCACCAGGGAACCTCACAGCAAGGCCTGGAAAGTGGATGCCCTATCCTTCCAATAGGTAAACCTCTTGATCTATACATTTCCCCCTCTACCTTCAAGGGTACTACTCAAAATAAGGGAGGATAAACCAAAAGCAATCTTGATTGCCCCAGACTTGCCACAGCAGCACTGGTACCCACTACTGCGGAGTCTGTCTCCCCTGCCACCAGGACTCCTACCTCAGATTCCAACTCTCCTGACCTAGCAGAATGGAGAATTCATGCATCCACAACTGTAGACCCTGAACCTGGCAGCCTGGCTTTATTCCCTGACCTCTTCTCCAGTTGCCAGTCTAAGCAAGCAAGTCCTGGATGTTATATGTGAGGCCCCAGCACTAGAAAATCCTATGCTGGCAAATGGAAAAGGTATTGCACCTGGATCCAGGCTGAAGGAGCTGAAACAGCACAGCCCTCCCTGATTCTCATCCTGGATTACCTAGCAGGGCCTACTACACAGGGGGCCTATCCTTCTCTCCTATTAAAATTCATGCCTCTGCCATCTCTGCTCATTACAGCACAGAGCCACTTCTCTTTTCTCACCCTCTCATCAAACAGTTCCTAAGAGGGGCTAACAATTTAAGGCCACCCAGAAGAGCTCCTACCCCAGCTTGGGACCTTAACTTTGTGTTGGAAAAGCTCACACTACCCCCCTTTGAGCCTGCAGCTTTAGCAGAGTTAAAATTCCTCTCTTGGAAAACAGCTTTGCTTCTGGCCCTCACTTCAGCTAGAAGAGTTTCAGAGCTACAAGCACTCATGGCTGTAGAGCCCTCCATCATTTTTCATGCTGACAAGGTCTCCCTCAGGACTAACCCAGCTTTCATTCCTAAAGTAGTGTCCAGTGTGGCTCTCAACCAATCAATTCATTTGCCCACCTTTTTCCCGAACCCGCAAAACAAGAGGGAAAGGATTCTGCATTCTATAGATGTGCACAGACAGCTCAGGTTCTACCTGGATAAGACTAAATCTTTTAGGAAAACTGATCAGTTGCTAGTCAGCTTTGCAGCAGGGGCAGAGGGCAAGCCCATATCCAAACAAACTATCTCCAAATGGATAGCACACTGTATCCATTTCTGTTACAAATACCACGGGAAACCGCCCCCTAAAGGGGTCAGAACTCCTTCCACCAGAGCAACCTCCACCTGTGCAGCTTTTCTCAGAGGGGTCCCTACCAGGACATCCTGGAGGCTGCAACATGGAGTTCTGTTCATTCCTTCACCAAGCATTACCACCTGCCTATCTTTTCCAAATCCAGGGCAGACTTTGCAACCACAGTCTTGCAGGGCATCCTAGCCAGTCCCCAGTGTTCTAGACTGCCTCCACCCTTTTCTTCAGCTTTGGGAATCAACCCAAGTGTGATGACTGCAACAGTGAAACATGAAGAACATAGTGCCGTTGTGTACACTTACCATAAATGTAGATGTTAGAGTGTATTCACTGTTGCAGTCCTGGTTTCTCACCCTCCATCCCCCTTGTCTATCTTTTTCTCTCTTCCTCACTCCTTACAGGGATTTTTGGTATTTACTTTCTACTGGTGGTGTTCTTCCACCATAACCTAGCTCCCTGTTTGGGGGCTCCTGACATTTGCCACAAGAAAAACTGATTTAATAGCATCAGCTGCCTGATTTTATATCACTGACCTGATGTAGCGACAGCAACTGACGCAGAAATATTAAGGCTCTGATATTCAGGCCGACTGAGGGCTACCCCTGGCAGGATAACCCAAGTGTGATGACTGCAACAGTGAATACACTCGAACATCTACATTTATGGTAAGTGTACACAACTGTACTTTTTGTCTAGTATACATGTCATGTTATAAATATATATCATTGATCATTAATAGTTTAAATAACCTATTGAAAAGAAGCAGTATTTTGAAATACGTGAAACTTCAAAAGGTTGATGTCTTTTTGCAAAAATCACACTTGCTATCCAAAGATAACAAAAAGAAGAGGCACACTTCTGTTATGGAAAAATTCAGTGACTATGCCAAAAGTGTTGGATTCCTATTCAGATAAAAATAGGATGTTAAGTTTGGTGGGAATAGAAATTGAAAAAAAGTATTATACATTAGTAAACATTTACTGCATCCCTGGAATTGGAGCAAAAGTAGCTCTTTATATGAAGGGTGAAGTAATTATAGCAGGTGATTTTGATTGTGTTATCAGAGAATGGCACCATTGCTAATAGAAAACTTAGATCATCAGTTGCAAAACATCTTAATCACTTCATTAATATAATGAACTTGAGAAACATTTGTGATTTAAAACTATCTAAATTTCTTAATTATACACATTACACTTTCAGACTCAAAACAATATAGACAAGGTTTTTGTCTCAAATAACTTGTACTCTAAAACTGAAGATCTATTGATTATTTCATATCCATTGACTACACCACATTCATTTTTAATCTCCCATTGAAGTCTAATAATCTAATAATGTGTAATAGACTTCCTGCATATATAATAAAATTAAGGGTTTTAAAGACTGGTTTATTAATGAAATTAACACAAGTCTTAGAGTTTAATACTAGTGGAGAAGTTAACAAGATCATTCTTTGAAAGCATATTTAAATGGTAAAATTAAAAACTGGTATGCATGTAAAAGAAGAGAATGGGACAGGGAATTAGAGTTACAAACTATATTTTAAAGTAAAAGACTAAACCAAATGATCAAACTAATAATTAAGAATTAAAAACCTTAAATCAAAAATTTCTACAAATCTAGAAAAAATAAAGTTACAATCTTATTCAGTAAATTCTAAAAGTTAACACAGATTAGCCATTAGATTGAAGAAAATGGATAAATTAAATCACGTCAGGGAGATTTCATATAAATATGGAATTAAAAATAAAAGTTACCGATTTAGAGAATATGTTAGAATGTTTTAGGGATCATTATGAACAAATTAATAATAGTAACATGGTAAATAGTGATAGTATTGCAAGCTTTTTAAAGGAAAACATTACCCATAAGATAATTAGACAGCAAATAAGTAGTATTGATAAACCTTTTTCACTTAAGGAAATTAAAGATCAAATTAAAAATCTTAAAATAAACAAAGCTCCAGGTTTGGATGGACTAATCCCTGAACTACACAAATTGTTGCTAGAAAATATATTAAAGATTTTGGTGAAAACATTTAATGATAAATGGTTTACCTTCATGGGCGGCCACGTTGGTACAGCAGTTAGCGTTGCCACCTCACAGCAAGAGGTTCTCTGGTTCGATTCTCAGCTGGGGTGCCTTCTGTGCGGAGTCTGCATGTCCTCCCTGTGGTCCCGTGGGTTTCCTCTGGGTGCTCCGGTTTCCTCCCACATCCCAAAGACATGCAGTAGGTGGATTGGACACTCTAAATTGGCCCTAGGTGTGAGTGTGTGCGTGTGTATGCCTTCTGCGGAAGGTTGGACGCCGGGCTGGCAACTCGACACTGTAAAACTCCACTGCCAATCATGATCAGACAGATGATCCGCTGTGGCGAACCCTAACCGGGAAAAGCCGAAAGAAGAAGAAGAGGAGGTTTACCTTCATAATGTCAATGGCAGACATACACAACGCCGAACCATTTCCCCTAAACTCATTCAACCAAAACCTCAGAAAGCTGACAGAACATTGAAAGTTGAAATTTCCGATCACACCACACCTACAAACAATAGCTAATAGTCAAAAAGGGGGTGAAATTTTTCTATTTGGAATATTGGCGGTCGAGGTTTTGTGAAGGCGCAGTTCAGAGTTCATGGAAGTGGGTTCGCTGTTGTGGCCATCGACATTATGGAGGTAAGCCATGTTAAACATACATCAGATGTACTCCCCATCTTGGAGATTTTCACCAATAGTATAACAAGATAATGACCCTAGGTTTTGTTCTTCATATCATCCTATTTCACTTCTAAACATAGATTATAAAATGTTTGTCAGTACTGGCAAAGAGACTAAATAATATTTTGGAAGAAATTAACAGTGATCAAACAGGCTTTATATTAAGTTGGAGAGCGCGTGATAACATTATTAGACTTGACACCTTAATAGATTTTGCTAACAAAAAGAAAAAAGAACTTTCAATTATACATTTAGATTTGGACAAAGCATTTGATTCCAGGAAAAAAGAGGTCATTGTTCCCCTCTACTCATCACTCATTAGACCCATTGTAGAGTACAACTCCCCTTTTGGTATGTACCTCACAAGACATCTTCAACAACCGGAAAGGCCACAGAAATACATCACAAAAAGGATTACCAGCCTCAAACAGTTGCCCTACTCAGACGGTCTCAAAAAAACTCCAGCTTTACTCTGTTGCATATTGCCAACTCAGAGGCGATCTCTGCCTAACATACAAAGTTATGTCAAACCTAGAGCTGTTGGACATGCTCCACTTAAAGAAATCTCAATCCCTCCGAGCTACACGCTCTAGGGACCTAAACCTTGTCACCACAATAAACAGAACATGCTGGAGGGATAGATTCCTGTCCCAGAGACTTCCCATACTCTGGAACAAATTACCTATCTATATCAAACAAAGCTCCTCATTAGCACTCTTCAAGAAGAATCTTGATAATTGGATGGGAGATAGGAAATTCACCCCAAGGATCACTTCTGTGGCTCTGCTTGACAGGGACACAGGAAAATAATTTTCTTGGGTGGCAAAAACCAGGGTACCATTTGGCTAGGCTTATATAGGCCCTAGGGCCAATAGCCTAGTACCTACCTATGAATATTTTCTTTCTGTAGAATTTATAAACTTAAATCAAGATGTTATATAATAATACATCAGCATGCATCAAAGTAGGTTCGTTCCTTTCTTAATCTTGTAGAATTTTAAAGGGTACAAAACAGGGATGTCCACTTTCTCCATTGTCATTTGTTTTATATATTGACTCATTTGCAAATTACATCCGATCAAATAAAAGTACAAAAGGTTTTTCAATTGAGAATTACTCCTCTAAAATAGTTATTTGCAGATGATATGTTATTAACTATTGGGAGTATTGATTCATCATTGCAACATATAATCAAATTCATGGAATGTTTTGAAGATATTTCTAAATTGAAATTCCATCATAAAATTAATATGTTGTTAATTAACAAAGATGTAACATCAGACCTCAAAATGTGCAGTGGATATAAAAAGTGTACACACCCCTGTTAAAATGCCAGGTTTTTCTGAAAAGATGAGACAACAATAAATCATTTCAAAACTTTTCCCACCTTTAATGTGATCTATAACCTGTGCAATTCTATTGAAAAAACAAATCTGTTAGAGGAAAAATATAAAAAATAAAAAATGTACAATAAGCTGGCTGCATAAGTGTGCACACCCTTAAACTAATACTTTGTTGAATCACCTTTCAGTTATACCTGTTTTCAGATTAAAATTGGTTAGAAGATAATGTGGTCATTTTAAGTGAAGAGGAATAATTTTTAGTCATTTAAAGAATTTCATGTAGTGAGTATTTTATGTTTTGTGATATATATATTTATATGGAGTTTTACTGGTTCTGATGAAGTATTGTTATATGAAAGACTAAAGCGATAAACTGTTAGTTAATTGAATTAATTTCCTGAGTTCTACATCTCAGGATTATTGGATTTTTTTTTGTTTAAGTGGGAATATATGTTTTGGGAGTGTAATGAGTTGGCAGATTTCACCCAGTATTCCTGACAAGAGTACTCTATAAGGAATTTTTGAACAGATGAGTGTAACTAAGGAAATGATTTTTTTGAGCTGGGGTACAGGATCGGATTTGCCTAGACATAGTAAGGCCTTGTTAAGTTTAATTCTGGTGGCTGCCAAAAAAACAATTGCTAGAAGATGGAAATCAAAATTAAAACCAGCTATATTTGTAGTAGTGAATATTATAGCAGAGGTAAAAGAACAGGAAGTGGAATCTTTAGAAGAGAGTAGAAGTGAATTGCAATAGTAATGTCTTTCGCTTTTCCCGGTTAGGGGTCGCCACAGCGTAACTCCGGTCTGCTCATGATTGGCAGTGGATCTTTATGGTACCGAGTTGCCAGCCCGACACCCAACCTTCAAGGAAGGCACACCCATTCACGCACACACCTATCTGCATGTCTTTAAACGTCACTCGACCATGGGGAGAACATGCAGACCACACAGAAGGTGCTCCAGCCAAGAATCGAAAGGGAGAACCTCTTGCTGTGAGGCGACAACGCTAACCGCTGCACCACCGTGGCTCAGTAAGAGTAAATTGCTATAAAATATGTCAATTGCGAGAATAATACATGCAGAGAAAATTTTTGGAGGCAGAATGACGTTTAAGAGAAGGCAGGAACTGAATACTTTATGTAATCTTGCTTAAATTATGCACTGTATAATGTCTGTAAATGTGAAGTAGTTAATATGGTTTGATTTATTCCCTTCTCTTCTAGTCTGCTTTTTCTATAAACTTCTTCTTCTTTCGGCTTTTCCCAGTTAGGGGTCGCCACAGCGGATCACCTTGTCCGCACATTGAATGGCAGTGGAGTTTTACGGTGTCGAGTTGCCAGCCCGGCGCCCAACCTTCCACAGAAGGCACACTCACATGCACACCTAGGGCCAATTTAGAGTATCCAATCCACCTGCAGCATGTCTTTGGGATGTGGGAGGAAACCGGAGCACCCGGAGGAAACCCACGCGACCACAGGGAGGACATGCAGACTCCGCACAGAAGGCACCCCAGCCGAGGATCGAACCGGAGAACCTCTTGCTGTGAGGCGGCAATGCTAACCACTGCACCACCGTGGCCACCCAGTCTGCTTTTTCTATAAACAAAAACAAAAAAAAAACAACAAAAAAAAACTTTGTTATACAGTATTTTTAGATATTTCTCCCTTCCGACTGTTAGCTGTCTTAGACTACTGTATTTCTGCTGTTCCTAATTTTACTTTGACTCAACATGGCTGACAAAAGTGGAATGACTGGGTTCAAGCAGTGTGACGTGTGGGCAAAAGATGGCTAACTCAGACGGGCATCTTTTGTGCATCTACTGTCATGTAGTTTCTCATCTCCAGATTCAACCTCCTTGTGAATATGTAAAAATTTTAGTTCTTGCACTGTCGCAGAGCACAAGAACAAAACTCTAAAGATTTTATTAAAAAAAAACCTTTTCAGAGGCCCTTTCTGAGGTGAAGATCTCACCACCTCCCAGGAAAGATAAGAAAAACGGAAACCACTTGGTTCTGGCTTCCCCGAGTTCTACAGAACCAAAAAGCTCCGACTGTATTACCTAAAGTACCTAAAATGTCTCCACCGGCCACTTCGGCCTCTGAGCCTTCGACTAGCTCTACGGTGCTGAAGTTCTTGTTGGTGGCAACTAAGGAATCAACCAATGTTCATCGTGTTACCCTGCTGCAGTCATCACACTTGGGTTATCCTGCCGTCAGGCGGTCCCACAGTCGGCCTGAGTTCCAAAGTCTTGGTCCAGCGTCTGTTGCTGTCGCTTCTTCCCTGACGTCAGTGCGCCAGGGGTATATAAGAGGTATCCAACTCCATTTTCTTCAGTCTTTCTTGCCGCACGGTGCTCGAAGCAGAAGCAGTTTGCAAGTGCCGGTCGGCCGACACCTGAGATTTTCGAATCGAATTTCAGTCCGAAGTCTTCAATAAAGCTAAGTACCCCATTGGGGAACCTTTTCTTGCCTCAGTCGGATGTCAGAAAAAGTTAACAATTGCATTTCTTGTGGGAAGCAAATACCTCATAAGGACTTCCATTCTTATTGTATTCCATGCCTAGGCCCAGACCATGACGTCACAGGTTGTAGGTTTTGTGCTAGGTTTAATAAATGAACTATCAAATCCGTTTTGACAGATCACAGAGGGGCAAATACAGATGCCCAAGGTGCAGAGGTCAGTCACAAGGCCCTTACAAACCTCGCCAATGGGGTACTGCTACCCAGAAAGGAGGAGAAGACAGGCCCCTAGCTGGCAGAAGACCAACACAATGACTCAACCCTCAAACTACCAAGCAAATCTCTCTTGGCAACTCCCTTGGGAGGAAAATTACCACTTTTTGCGGACAACTGGCACATCATCACAAAAGACAAATGGGTCCTAAACATTGTCTCACAAGGATACAGATTCCACTTTCATACCTTGCCAAGGATAAAAGGAATGCCAAACCTACCACCAAATCAATGGGCAGAGGCACAAAAACAAATTACAGCTCTCATGGACATGAGAGCCATTCAACAGGTATCTACACAGGAGCAAGGACAAGGATTTTACTCCAGACTCTTTCTAGTCCCAAGAAAGGACAAAGCATGGAGACCCATTCTGGATCTTTCAATTCTGAACACGTAACTGCAAGTACCCAAATTCAAAATGCTAACACTACAGCAGCTTCTTCCCATGCTGGGCAAGAATGCTTGGCTAGTAACGTTGGACCTCAAGGAGGCATACCTGCATGTCCCTATCAGACAAAATTGCAGAAGATACCTCCGCTTCATTGCAGGTTCAACCCATTATCAATTCTCTGCACCCTTTGGCTTATCTACTGCGCCCAGGGTCTTCACAAAATGCCTGGCACCAGTAATTGCATATTGCAGACAAAGAGGAATTCAAATATACCCATACCTGGATGACTGCCTTATTCAAGCAGAAAGCAAGGACATTCTTTTAAAGCATCTGGCATTTGTCAAACACCTTCTAAGTTGCCTAGGGTACACAGTAAACGAAAAGAAATCAAAACTAGTGCCCTCACAAAATGTAATATTCCTGGGTGCCAGCTTGAATACAACGGCCCAGATGGCTTATCTCACGCCAGACTAGCAACAGCAGCTGACTCAATACTTCAAAATAATGGCAACAAAGACCCAACTCCCTGCAAGAAAAATTCTACAGGCCTTGGGATTCATGGCATCTTGCATACTACTAATACCATTTGCAAAACTGCATATGAGGAAATTACAATGGTACCTGAAAAGCGTATGGACTCAGCACAGCCACAGCTTGGAAACAATGATACCACTCATTCCCTGCCTTCGACAGGAGTTTCTATGGTGGTCACAGGCATGTCACCTCAACAAGGGTCAGCCTTTCACCTTACCCACAGCCAGGCAAACTATGACAACAGATGCATCAGATTATGCCTGGGGAGCACACATGGCAGGACAGTGCATTCAGGGCAAATGGACTACAGATCAAAGGTATCTGCATATCAATCAAAAAGAAATGCTAGCAGTACAGAATGCCCTAACAGCTTTCAAAGACCTCTTACACCCAGGACAACTAATAATAAAGACTGACAATACCACAGTAATGTGGTACATAAGCAAGGGGGCACTCATTCCTACCCTCTATGCAGGCAAGCAATGACCTTGTGGAACACAGCACTGTCTTACCAAGTTCAACTACAAGCACAATTCCTGCCAGGAAAGAAAAACACATTGGCAGATGACCTAAGCAGAAACATCATGGATCCCAACAAGTGGAAACTAGATCCAAAAGTATTTGCAATGATAACTCAAAAATGGGGACGCCCAGACATAGATCTGTTTGCCAACCCCCGAAACTACCAACTTCAAAAATTTTGCACAAGGACATTCCACCTACAAGCTTAGAAAGTGGACGCCCTCCCATTCAGTTGGAAAACATTAACTGTGTATGCCTTTCCTCCACTGCCTCTTCTAGCAAAGGTACTGCTGAAAGTCAGATTAGAGAGGCCACAAATGATACTCATTGCACCAGACTGGCCACGCCAACACTGGTATCCAATTCTAAGGAACATGGCCCACGGCCCACCATGGATTTTACCACAAATTCTTCACCTGCTCACCCAGCGAGACAATCAGATTCTACACAGCCAGTTCAAGACTTTAAACCTGGCTGCATGGCAAATTACCTAAGCAACCAGCCAACACCTCTATCCAAAGCTGTTATGGATGTCATTCTGGAGGCCAGGAGGCCCAGCACCAGGAAAACCTATTCAGACAAATGGAAAAGATTTTGCTCCTGGAACCAGGCTAAGGGTCAAAATCCCCTTGATCCTAACATTCCTCAGATTCTGCATTATTTAACTGAGATGTTGCGCAAAGGACTTTCCTTTTCATCTATTAAGATCCACGCCTCAGCAATTTCAGCTCATTACAACATGGATCCTCCTTTATTTTCACATCCACTCCTAAGACAGTACCTCAGAGGGGCTAAGAACACAAGACTGCCCAGGAGAGCACCAACACCTACTTGAGATCTCAACGTTGTTCTGGAAAAGCTTACACTGCCGCCCTTTGAACCAGCTTTTTCAGCTGATTTAAAATTTCTTTCATGGAAAACTGCCCTGCTGCTAGCAATAACTTCAACTAGAAGAGTCTCAGAGCTACATGCACTAATGGCAGTGGAGCCTTTCCTCATTTTTCATCAAGACAGAGTCTCTGTACGAACTAACCCTTCCTTTATGCCAAAGGTGGTATCCAGTGTGGCCCTAAACCAAACCATTCATTTGCCCACCTTTTTCCCAAATCCCCAGAACAAAGGAGAAAGACTCCTGCACTCTTTGGACATTCACAGGCAATTACGTTACTACTTGGATAAAACTAAGGCTTTCAGAAAATCTGACCAGCTCTTTGTAGCCTATGGATAGGACATTGCATACGTTTCTACTACACGCATCATGGGAAACCGGTACCTGCTAACATTAGGTCCCACTCCACCAGGGCTACAGCTACATCAGCAGCCTTTCATAGGGGGGTGCCAACCAAGGATATTCTGGAAGCTGCAACTTGGAGTTCAGTGCACACCTTCACCAAACTCTATCACTTACCTCTATATTCTAAGACTAGAGCTGGTTTTGCCACTGCTGTTTTGCAGGGCCTACTAGCTTCTTCTAACCCTGTTTAACTCCACTACCCATCCTTGACTTTGGGATTCAACCCAAGTGTGATGACTGCAGCAGGGTAACATGATGAACATAGTACAGTTTTGTACCTACCGTAAATGTAGATGTTCGAGTGTTCACCCTGCTGCAGTCCAGGTTACCCTCCCTCCATCCCCTCTGAACTAGTTGGACTTATCTATACCATTCTATCCTATACAACCTCTGTGGTGTATTTGCTTGTGCCTGAGGGTATTGTTTTATTTTTATATGTACATTTTTATATAGCAATATATACATATTCCCTACCTCTTGGGGGCACCTGACATCTGGGGCAAGAAAAACTGAAGAAAATGGCATTGGATGCCTCTTGTATACCCCTGGCGCACTGACGTCAGGGAAGAAGCGACAGCAACCGATGCTGGACCAAGACTTTGGAACTCAGGCCGACTGCGGGACCGCCTGACGGCAGGATAACCCAAGTGTGATGACTGCAGCAGGGTGAACACTCGAACATCTACATTTATGGTAGGTACAAAGCTGTACTTTCTTATTCCTGCTTTGGTACCGACGGTATCTTCATTAACAGACATCTTCGACACTGACGGTGAATTCCCTTATGGCTCCATCTTTGGTGCCGAAACCTGAAATTTTGCCCAGGATCAGACACTCTCCTACTGTAGACCCCTTCTTGGGGCAGCAGTATAGTCCTTTTCTTGAGAAACCCGACTTGCCTTCAGGAATGTCAGCAAGGTCCACCAGGAACCTTTCTGAAATAGATGTAGTGGGACTTGTTGATCAGCTCTTGGCAGCTAGAGGAATTCCGACCCATACCAAGATTTCCCTCCCATATGGAGCCAAAGTTTACTCTTCATTGACTCCAGCATATCCTCCTCCAACCTCTTCTCAGACTTTGGAACCCTCAGTACCGCTGTCTACCCCACTGCCTACGCCTTCAGATGTTCTTCATCTCACATTGCTGCAGTCCTTACATATGGGTAGTCCGCTGTCCTCGGTCGGCCCGAATACCAAAGTATTAGGCTGACGTCGGTCAAGGCGCTTAATACTGACATCAGAACGTCAGGGTACAAAAGCGCATGACTGACGTCATTTCCTCAGTCTTTTTTGCCGCATGGTCCGATGCAGAAGCAGCGTTGCAAGTGCCGTTCGGCGTTCTGAAATTTTTCGAATTCGGAGTTTCAGACCGAATCCAAGTTGGCTAAGTACCCCGTTGGGGATTATTTTGGTTTTTTCTTGCCTCAGTACTTTACCGGATGTCAGAAAAAGTAAATAACTGTATTTCTTGTGGGAAACAGATACCGCATAGGGATTATCATTCTTTGTGTATTCCTTGTTTGGGGCCTGAGCACGACGTTGTTGGGTGTCGCTTTTGTGCTAGGTTCAATAAACGCACTATTAAGCGAAGGTTAGATTGTGCTAGGCTGGTCTTTGGGAAGCGGTGCAATTATAATATGCCGTCGGATTCTCCGGCGCCCGCTTCTGCAAAGAAGCGCAAAGACAAAGCGGCTAAACCCAAGCAAGATGAGTCGTCCGTTCCGGACGCCGGTTCTTTAGAGGCTTCAGTGGAACCGGTGGTTCCGACGGAGGCTTCTCTGGAGTCTCAGGGGGAGACTTTGATTTTGCAGGAGGTAGTCTCTCAGGAAGCAGGTCAGGCCGAAGGGGCTTCTCAAGTTACTGTACTCCCCTCCCTTCCAAGGGTGGTTAGGCCTTCTTCTGTTTCCAAGGCTTCTCCCAGAGGCAGGCCAGTTTTAGCTCCTGTTGGGGTCTCTCCTAGTTCAGCAGGGTCTGTGCCTAAGAAGCACATGCTTAAAATGGCAGAAGATTTGATTACTCTGATTAGAGGTTCTTTGCCCCCTCCTGATAAGAGGCCTAGGGTGGAACCAGAGTTGGGAAGTTTTGAACAGGCTTCGGATGTTTCAGAGTCTTCAGCTGAAGACTTGCAGGAGTACTCTCCTTATTCTGATTCTGATGCAGATGATTCCACTCCTTCTGCTTCTCCTCCAGAGGATTTTTCTTTTTCAGAGACACTTCATTCTATGAGGGAGCATTTTAAGTGGGAAGGTCAGGACTTCTCTGATTCTAGGAAAAGGCTTAGGGAGTTTTTGCTGTTACCCCAGCATAGGCCTCTGGCTATACCCCCTGTTCTGGATGTTGTGGAAGATGTGTTTGCAGAGGCTTCCCTTAATCCTGATTCTCTGCCTCCTGCTCCTGTTAAACCGGATAGGTATTACAGGGTGCCTGAGGCTCACAAATATCTTTATAAGAGTCCTAGGGCGGACCCAGAAACTGTTAGTCAAGGGCCTAAGGGTGTCAAGGCCTCTATTGTAAAAAATCCGGTTCCTTTGGATAAAGAAGCCAGAGCTTTGGATAGATGGGGAAAAAAGGTCTATACATCTTCTACCTTAGCTATGAGGGCTTTGAATTGCCAGTTTCATATGTTGAAATATCAAAACTTTCTTGTTTCTCAGTTGAAGTCTAAGGTGGATGCTCTGGCGGAAGGCATTGAGTGTAAAGAATTGCAAGATTTGGTGCATGTCTCTGAGCAGGTGGGTAAGCATTCTTTACAGTGTGGTTTTGATGCTGTACAGGCCTCGTCTAGGGTGGCTGCCACTGGCTCAGTTCTTCGCAGGCATGCTTGGTTGAAGGATCAGAATTTATCTGACCATGTTAAGACAAGAATTTTGGATGCTCCTTTGCAGTCTGATGTGTTGTTTGGTTCACCTGTGGAGTCAGTCTTGAAGAAAATGGAAGACAAGGCTAAGTCTATGCAGACTGTTAAAGATTTTTTGCAAGTTCAGCCTCCGAAGTTTAGTAGGAATTGGCCTGCTAAGGGGTGGACGTATCCTTCCTATGATTCTCAGTCTAGGGGTAGATCTAGACGTGGTAGGGGCAGAGCTCAGAGTTCTTTCAGGCCTAGAACAGGGAGTTCCCCTGCACAATCTTCAGGTGAGGGCAGGGGCCAGTCCTTTCGTAAACAGGCCCAATGACCTACTTTTTCAGCTGCCAGATCCTTCTTGCCTGGCAGCACCTTTGGGAGGAAGGTTAGCACTCTTCAAGGAAAATTGGATGTTGGTTACCCAAGACAAATGGGTATTGGATATCATACACCAGGGTTACAAGTTTTATTTCCATACCTTGCCTCCTTTCAAAGGCATGCCGGACGTTCCTCCTCAGCAAAGACTAGAGGCTCGCAAGCAAATTTCTCTACTACTTCAAATAGGGGCCATACAACCGGTTCCTCTGCCAGAAGTGGGCCTAGGATTTTATTCTCGCCTGTTTCTAGTACCAAAGAAAGGAAACACGTGGAGACCAATTTTGGATTTATCCATCCTCAACACATATCTGGACATTCCCAAGTTCAAAATGTTAACGTTACAACAGCTTTTACCTCTGCTGGGCAAAGATCACTGGATGGTGATCCTGGATCTCAAGGAGGCTTACCTTCATGTTCCTATCAGGCCCAGTTGCAGGAAGTATCTGCGTTTTCGGGCTGGGACTTCACATTATCAGTTCTCTGCATTGCCCTTTGGCTTATCTACTGCCCAGAGTGTTCACGAAGGTTCTGGCTCCAGTGGTAGCTTTTTTCAGGCTAAGAGGAATACAGATTTATCCTTATTTGGACGATTGCCTGATACTGGCCCAAGGAAAGGACGAACTTCTTCATCATTTACAGTATGTGATGGCAGTGTTAAGATGCCTGGGGTATTCTGTGAACGAAATAAAGTCCAGTCTAGTACCCTCTCAGGACATGTGCTTTCTGGGTGTGAGACTGAATACAGCATCCCAGATGGCCTTTTTGACCCCGGACAAACAAAAGAATCTTTCTCTTTACTTCCATCAGTTGTCTCATCAGTCCAGGCTGACTGCAAGGACAGTCCTTCAAGCCTTGGGGTTCATGGCATCTTGTATTCTGGTACTTCCCAATGCCAAACTGCATATGAGGAAGCTACAATGGTATCTCAAGAATGTATGGACACAGCACTGCCAAGATTTGGACACTGTCATTCAAATAATACCTTGCATTCAAAAGGAATTTTTGTGGTGGGCTCAGGAATGTCACCTAAACAAGGGACTCTCTGTGACCCAGCCAGAGGCGAGTCAGATTTTAACGACAGATGCCTCAGACAAAGCTTGGGGAGCTCATCTAGATGGAAAATGGATACAAGACACGTGGCCTGCCAGACTTCAACATCTACATATCAACTTGAAGGAGATGTTAGCAGTCCAATTTGCATTGATAGCTTTCAAGGATTTACTTCTTCCAGGGCAGGTGTTGATTCAAACAGACAACACAACTGTCATGTGGTACATCAACAAGCAAGGGGGAACGCATTCTTATCCTCTATGCAGACAAGCAATGATTTTGTGGGAGACTGCTCTCAGTTTACAGCTAAATCTTCAGGCAAGGTTTCTGCCAGGAGCACAGAACTCCTTAGCAGATGTGTTGAGCAGACAAATTATGGATCCCCACGAGTGGAAATTGGATCCTCATGTATTTCAGAGATTGACAGTGTTATGGGGAACTCCAGACATAGATCTGTTCGCTTCTCCACTGAATTACCAGCTGCCAAAGTTTTGCACAAAAGGTTTCATCCCTCGGCTTGGAAAGTGGATGCTCTCTCATTCAATTGGAGCAATCTTCACGTGTATGCCTTTCCACCTCTGCCTCTCCTCCCAAAGGTACTGCTGAAGGTCAGACAGGACAAGCCAAACATGATTTTAATAGCTCCAGATTGGCCTCGACAGCACTGGTACCCATTACTGAGAAGTCTGGTACAGGAGCCTCCATGGCCTTTGCCTTCGATTCCTCACCTGCTGTCTCAGGAGAACAGTCATTTACTCAATGTCAAACTTCATTCTCTACATCTGACAGCCTGGCATATTCTGTTTTAAACCCTGGAGGGTCTCCGCTTCCACAACAAGTTTTGAATGTTATTTTGGAGGCCAGAAGGCCTAGTACAAGGAAAGTTTACGCAGATAAATGGAGGAGATTTTTATTTTGGAGTACTGCAAAGGATTTTGATGTTTCCAAACCTAATTTAAGTGTTGCGCTTCAATACCTTACTGAGTTATTGGACAAGGGTTTGTCCTTCTCCTCTATAAAGGTTCATGCTGCAGCAATTTCTGCTCACTATGACTGTGACCCACCATTATTTTCTCAGCCTTTGTTTAAGCAGTTCCTTAGAGGGCAAAAATATAAGACCCCCACGTAGAGCTCCTACTCCTGCTTGGGATCTCAATTTTGTGTTGGAGAAACTCACTCTACAACCTTTTGAGCCTGCAGCATCGGCAGAGTTGAAATATTTATCTTGGAAGACTGCTTTTTTGTTGGCCATTACCTCTGCGAGAAGGGTTTCTGAATTACAGGCCCTTATGGCAGTTGAGCCTTTCTTAATTTTCCACAAGGACAGGGTGTCTTTGCGTACTAACCCTTCTTTTATGCCTAAAGTGGTTTCTAGTGTGGCTTTAAACCAAACTATTCATTTGCCTACTTTTTATGCAAACCCCCAAAATAAAGGGGAAAGGATTTTGCACACTTTGGATATACACAGACAGTTGCGTTATTATTTGGACAGAACTAAAGGGTTCAGGCAGTCTCAGCAGTTGTTTGTTTCTTTTGCTTTGGGTTCTCAGGGCAAACCTGTGTCAAAACAAACTATTTCTAAGTGGATTGGGTTTTGTATTGCCTTCTGTTATTCCCATCATGGTAAGGAGATTCCAGCTGGGATTAGGCCTCATTCCACTAGGGCTACTGCCACTTCTACAGCCTTTTAAGGGGTGGCTACTAAAGATATTTTGGAAGCAGCTACTTGGAGTTCAGTGCATACTTTCTCTAAGCATTACCACCTTCCACTTTACTCTAAATCTAGGGCTGGATTTGCAACTGCAATTTTGCAAGGCATGTTGGCAGCTCCTAATTCCTTATAGTTTTGCCATCCTCCCTTACCTCTGCTTTGGGATTCTACCCATATGTAAGGACTGCAGCAATGTGAGATGAAGAACATAGTACAGTTTTGTACCTACCATAAATGTAGATGTTCGAAGATCCACATTGCTGCAGTCCAATTTACCCTCCCGCCTTCCCCTCTGTTGTTGAAGGTGGTGGTGTGGTTTGTGTTGTACATAGTGTAAATATGGTTAGTGCACGGGTGGTTGTTTAGGTTTTGCTAGTTTTGGCTTTGGCCTTTCTTGTTAGGGCCTTCTGACATCTGGGGCAAGAAAAGACTGAGGAAATGACGTCGGTCATGCGCTTTTGTACCCTGACGTTCTGATGTCAGTATTAAGCGCCTTGACCGACGTCAGCCTAATACTTTGGTATTCGGGCCGACCGAGGACAGCGGACTACCCATATGTAAGGACTGCAGCAATGTGGATCTTCGAACATCTACATTTATGGTAGGTACAAAACTGTACTTTTCTGTGACGACTACTTCCACGGTTCCATAGCCTTCCCTCTGGACTTCACTCCATTCAGAGCCGACCCACCCTCAGGACCATGACTGGTCTGTTGGCGCCATGACCCTTAGTTTGGGGCTAATTTTTTCTGTGGTACCATTAATGGCTCCGGCTGGCCCGGCAGTTTCTAGTCCTCTCGGGGCTCATATCCTGGAGGTAGGCTCATCAGGGCAGGGTGTGACCCCAGTTCTGAGGTTGTCCCTTTCGGTTCTGGGCTCCCATCCCTCTTCTGGTGGGCCTGCATTCCAGGTGATGGAGAGGGTTCTTGCTTCCACAAGCATGCACTTGGTACCTACAGCGTCAGAAACCGACCCCTCTTTTTCCTCAGGGACTTTGAGCACGGGAGTTTCAACAAACCCTGCTCCAGGGAACCCACTCATGTTCATCGTGTTTCACTGTTGCAGTCCTTACACTTGGGCTATCCTGCTGGCAGGCGACCCGAGTTCCAAAGTCTTGGTCCGGCGTCGGTTGCTGACGCCTCTTCCCTGACGTCAGTGCGCCAGGGGTAGAAAAGTTGCAACCGACACCATTTTCTTCAGTCTTTTTGCCGTGCAGTGCCTGAAGCATAAGCAGTTCGTAAGTGCCGGTCGGCTGACTCCTGAGATTTTCTAAATTGAATTTCAGAACCGAAGTCTTCAGTAAAGCTAAGTACCCCATTGCGGAAACTTTTTCTTGCTCCAGACCGATGTCAGTAAAAGTTAATAATTGTATTTCTTGTGGGAAGCAAATGCCTCATAAGGACTTCCACTCTTTCTGCATTCCGTGCCTAGGCCCTAACCACAACGTCACTAGTTGTCGGTTTTGTGCTAGATTTAATAAATGCACTATTAAACGTCGGTTTGATTTTGCTTTACATTATTTTGGACGAAGATTTAATTACATAATGCCGTCGGAACAACCAACGACCGGAATGTATAAAAAACGCGAAGACAAAGAAAAAGACAGGCATCCGAGGTCCAAAACCGATGAAGCCTCTTCTAGGCTAGTCGCCGGTTCTCAGTGAGGCACTTTCACAGCCCCTGACACCCGAGACCTCAGAGCCACAGGCCGCAACCGACAGCCACGTGGAGACACCGAGGCCTATGGAAACTCAAGGTATTGGGCCTACGGAAAAAATACCCTCAGATGGGTCCAGAGCCGCTGAGCAGGCACCGGCTTCTGAGGGTGTTTTCAGACCTTCACAGATAACAATTAAAGCTACTACAGCAGCAAAGGCAAAGTCAAAAACACCATTAAAGACAAAGAAGCAAGTACAGCATTCTCCAGAACAGTCAGCTATGCCTAAGAAACAGATGCTTAAAATGGCCGAAGACCTTATTACTTTAATCAGGGGCTCCCATCCCCCTCCTGACGAAAGGCCTAGGCAAGACACTGATTATGATTCCTCTGATCAGGTTTCCATTTCTTCTGATTCTTCCTCTGACCAGGGCTATTCTCTCCCTCCCTATGAGGACTCTGATGCTGAAGAGTCCATTCCTTCAGCCTCACCACCTGAGGATTACTCTTTTGGGGAAACCCTGCACACCATGAGGGAACATTTCCATTGGGAGAGCCAGGATTATTCAGAATCCAAGAAAAGGCTCATAGATTTCCTTCTATTGCCTCAGCACAGGCCCTTGGCTATCCCCCCTGAGCTTGATATTGTTGATGATGTTTTTACTGAATCCAGTCTGTCTCCAGATTCTTTACCCCCTGCACCAGTTAAGCCAGACAGGTACTACAGGGTCCCTGACTCTCATAAATTTCTTTACAAAAACCCCGCTGCGGACCCAGAAACTATTTCTCAGGGTCCAAAAGGGGTTGAAGCTTCCACTGCCAAAAATCCTGTCCCCTCAAATAGGGATTCCAGAGCTCTGGACAGATGGGGGAAAAAAGTTTACACTTCTGCTACTCTAGCTGTAAGAGCTTTAAACTGGCAGTTTCACATGCTTAAATATCAGCAGTATCTCCATGTCATTGTTAAAGCAGAAAATGGTTACAAATACAGAAAGTCCTGACTGTAAAGAAATGCAGGATTTATTGCATGCAGTTGAACAAGTGGGAAAGCATACTCTGCAATGTGGTTTTGATTCATTAGAGGCTTCTTGTAGAGCCACAGTTACAGGCTCAGTTATTTGAAGACATGCTTGGTTAAAAGAACAAAGTTTACCTGACCATGTTAAAATGAAATTATTGGATGCTCCACTACAGCATGATACTTTGTTTGGTGTTAAGGCAGAAGAGGTTTTAAAGAAAATGGAGGATAAAGCAAAGTCAATGCAAACTGTGAAAGATTTCTTACAGGTTCAGCCACCTAGATTTAGCAGGAACTGGCCTTCAAAAAATTGGTCCTTTCCAGTGTCAGACAGGCCACAAAGAGGCAGATACAGATGCCCAAGAGGCAGATCTCAGCCCCATAGCTCCTTCAGACCTAAACAATGGGGTTCTTCAGCCCCCAAAGGAGGAGAAGACAAATCACAACCTTATAGAAAACAGTCACAATGACTTCCCTCTGCAAATGCCAAGCACTTACCAGTTGACAGCACCCCTAGGGGGAAAGCTAGCACTTTTCTCAAAAAATTGGCACATGATCACCCAAGACCAATGGGTGTTGAATATAGTTTATCAAGGGTACAGGTTCCACTTCCACACGCTTCCAAAACCAAAAGGTATGCCAAACCTGCCACAAAACCAATGGGCAGAGGCACAAAAACAGATTGCAGCTCTTATGGATATGGGAGCCATTCAAAATGTTCCACAAGAAGAACAGGGCCAAGGATTTTACTCACGACTTTTCCTAGTACCCAGAAAGGACAAAGCATGGAGACAAATACTGGACCTGTCAATCCTAAATACTTTCCTGGATGTTCCAAAATTCAAAATGTTAACACTACAACAACTCTTGCCCATGCTGGGCAAAGAGGCTTGGTTAGTTACTTTGGATCTCAAGGAGGCATACCTGCACATCCCGATCAGACAATCGTGCAGAAGATAGCTCAGATTTATAGCAGGCTCAATGCGTTATCAGTTCTCTGCACTGCCCTTTGGCTTATCGACTGCGCCCAGGGTCTTCACAAAATGCCTGGCACCCGTAATTGCATTTTGCAGGCAAAAAGGAATTCAGATATATCCCTACTTGGATGACTACCTTATTCAAGCAGAGAGCAAGGACATTCTTCTAAAGCACCTGGAGTTTGTAAAAAGATTACTAATTTGCCTAGGGTACACAGTAAAAGAAAAGAAATCAAAACTAGTGCCCTCTTAAGAGATAATTTTCCTGGGTGCAGGCTTGAATACAACTACCCAGATGGCTTATCTCACACCAGGCAAACAAAGGCAAAAGACTCATTACTTTCAAATGATGGCAACAAAGACCCAGCTCCCTGCAAGAATAATTTTGCAGGCCCTGGGTTTCATGGCATCTTGCATTCTATTTATTCCATATGCCAAACTGCATTTGAGGAAACTACAATGGTATCTAAAAAGTGTTTGGACTCAGCATTGTCACAGCCTAGAGACCATCATAACTTTGATTCCCTGCCTACAACAGGAGTTTCGATAGTGGTCACAGGCCTGTCACCACAACAAGGGACAGCCTTTCACCTTACCTACAGCCAGGCAGACTATAACAACGGATGCATCGGATTACGCCTGGGGAGCACATATGGCAGAAAAATGTATTCAGGGCGCATGGCCCAAGGAGCAACTGCATCTTCACATCAATCAAAAAGAGATGCTAGCTGTACAAAATGCCCTGACAGCCTTCAAGAACCTAATACATCCAGGACAATTATTAATAAAGACGGACAATACCACAGTTATGTGGTACAATAACAAGCAAGGGGGCACACATTCCTACCCCCTATGCAGACAAGCCATGACTTTGTGGAACACAGCACTGACTTACCAGGTACATCTGCAAGCACAATTCCTGCCAGGAACAAAAAATACACTGGCAGATAAACTAAGCAGAAATCTCATGGATCCTCATGAATGGAAGCTAAATCCACAAGTGTTCAACATGATAACAAGGGAATGGGGACGCCTGGACATGGATCTATTTGCCTCCCCTCACAATTGCCAATTACAGAAATTTTGCACAAGGACTTATCACTCTCAAGCATGGAAAGTGGATGCTCTATCCTTCAACTGGAAAAGTCTGACAGTCTATGCCTTCCCTCTGATGCCTCTTCTCACCAAGGTGCTTCTGAAAGTCAGACAAGAGAGGCCAAAAATTATCCTGATTGCACCAGACTGGCCACGCCAGCACTGGCACCCAATCCTAAAGATTTTGTCCCAAGGCCCACCTTGGCCTCTACCTCAAATCCCTCATCTTCTGACACAGCAAAACAATCAGATTCTGCACAGTCAACTCAGAACCTTAAACCTGGCAGCATGGCAGATAATGTAGCCACTCAGACTGCACCTCTCTCCAATGCTGTTATGGATGTAATTTTGGAAGCCAGGAGACCCAGCACTAGGAAATCTTATGCAGAAAAATGGAAGAGATTCTGTGCTTGGAACCAGGCACAAGGGCTCGACCCACTGGTCCCCAATATGCCTCAGATTTTACAATACCTGACTGAGATGGTGCACAAAGGCCTATCTTTTTCTTCTATTAAAATCCATGCCTCTGCCATTTCAGCTCATTACAACACGGAGCCTCCTATTTTTTCACATCCTGTACTACGACAGTACCTCAGAGGGGCAAAGAATATAAGACCCCCTAGGAGAGCACCAGTACCTACTTGGGACCTCAATTTTGTTTTAGAAAAACTAACACTGCCTCCTTTTGAACCAGCCAGCACAGCTGGTCTAAAATTCTTGTCATGGAAAACTGCTCTGCTCCTAGCAATAACTTCAGCAAGAAGAGTTTCAGAGATACAGGCATTGATGGCTGTGGAACCTTTCCTCATTTTTCACCAGGACAGGGTTTCTCTAAGGACGAACCCAACATTCATGCCAAAAGTGGTCTCCAGTGTGGCCTTAAACCAAACTATTCATTTACCTGCTTTCTACCCAAATCCCCAGAATAAAAGGGAAAGACTTCTGTACTCTTTGGATATTCACAGGCAGCTACGATTTTACTTGGACAAAACAAAAGCTTTCAGAAAAACTGAGCAGCTGTTTGTAGCATATGCTGCAGGATCACAAGGAAAACCTATTACTAAGTAGACAATCTCCAAATGGATAGGACACTGCATCCGCTACTGTTATGCACAACATGGCAAATCTGTGCCTAAGGGCATTAGGCCTCATTTTACCAGAGCAGCAGCCACTTCAGCAGCTTTCCTCAGAGGGGTACCAACCAAAGACATATTAGAAGCTGCAACCTGGAGTTCAGTGCACACTTTTTTACCAAGCACTACCACCTACCTCTCTACTCCAAATCCAGAGCAGGCTTTGCCACTGCAGTTCTGCAGGGCTTGTTAGCCTCGCCTAATCCAATCTAGACCCAGCCACCCTGCCTAAGCTTTGGGATTCTACCCAAGTGTAATGACTGCAACAGTGAATACACTCAAACATCTACATTTAAGGTAGGTACACAACTGTACTTTTGGAGTCCTCCTCGGAAGATCCCACTGACCCACCCCGAAAGAGAATGTGCAAGAGGAAGCGTGTGGATTCCCCTGAGGAATCCGTCACCAAAGGTATGGATTTTGATGAGGGAAAAGGGTCCCCACGGTCACCCCCTGATGATGTCTCATTCAGAGACATACTTGAGATCCTGAAACAGAGGGGTGACTGGAAGCCCATCAACCCTTCTACTGAGGAATCCATATTCTTGCAAGCCTTCCTTGCTCAGCCATCTACTTCCTGGGTGACCCCCCCCCCCCTGCGGATGAGTTAATTAAACTCATCATGCAGCAGGCCTGGAAAGGCCTCTGACAGCATTAAGCCAATTCCCCGCAGGCCTGATAAAATTCTTTCCCCTCCAGAAGACCATCCGCACTGGTCCAGAGATTTGGCAGTAGACTCCATGGTTGTGGTGGCGGCTGCCACTAAAAAAGAACTAGCGGAAGAAAGTTCAACTGTCCATCCTCCAAACAGGGAGTCCCAGATGATAGACTAGGGAAGCGGACCTGCACTTCAGTGACCTTCACCATACGGTCTCTGAACTACATGGCACATTTTACACATCTCCAGAGGGACCTGATTAAAGAACTTTCAGGTACTTTGGCTGAGGTACTGCCTGAAGAGGCGTGAGAGAAGGTCACCTCTCAGCTTGCCACCTTAGAGTCCATCTCCAACTCCTCCATGCGATTGACAGTGCACACAACCGAGGGAGCAGTCAGAGCTACCGCTTCAGGTGTTGTCATGAGACATTCCACCTGGTGCAACTTTGTGACTTTGCGGACACCTTCAAGTCCTCCTTTGTCAACACTTTTGTTGATGAACCCTCTTTGTTTGGCCCAAAGGTTAAGGACATATTAGCCAGGTTTGGAAAGACCCTATCTCCCGTGGGCATACTTTTTTCAACCCCTGAATGATCCTACTCCAGGAATCGGAGGGCTGGAAAAATATGGTTCAAGAAATCCCAAGGACCTTTCTGTGACACATGTGGTGAGCAATCCCCCCGGGGCAGAGAGGGGAACTCATCTGGGAGATGCCCCATTTCATGGCAGAGGGAGTCCGTGAAACCAGGGCTCCAGAGATTCCTTCTCTAGTCAGCCCTCTCAGTGCTCCTGAGGAGAGGCACGATTGTTTTCCTCTGAAGGCAGTCGGGAGACGTTTTTCTCTGCACCACTTTACCTAGCAATTGATAACATTGGACTCCTAGTTGCAGAGAATAATGACCAGAGGTTACCTTATCCCCTTCGACCTTTTCCCCAAGCCTCTAAGGTGAATCCCTGACATCCCACCCAGTCAGAGGGATGCAGCAGCTCTAGAAGTTCAAAAGATGCTAAGAAAATCAGTCATCCAGTTAGTCCCACCAGACCAAACAGGATCTGGATTTTCCTTAAGGTTCTTTTTAGTCCCAAAAAAGACAGGAGACTGGAGACAAATTTTGGATCTGAGTACTGAACAAGTTTTGGTCAGGGTTCAGTCCATTTCTGGAGAATGACTACCGGATGTGCTCTGTAGATCTTCAGGATGCGTATTACCACATAAAAATGGACAAACGATCCAGAAAACTCCACTTCCATCTGGGAGCCAATGATTACCAATTCCGGGTACTGCCCTTTGGTCTCTTCACAGCCCCCAGCGTGTTCACCAAATACATGGCAGTAGCTCCTTAGCTCCCCAACCAGGGGTCTACTGCTTCAAGCCATATCGTACACTCATAATCTGGCAGAAGACTTAGGAATCTCCATAAACTTAGACAAGTCAAAGCTGGTTCCGACTCAGAGATTAGAGTTTATTGGGGCAAAGTTTGATACAACTTCCTGCTGAGCTGCACTACCTCTATACAGCCTTCAAAAACTAAGATCTCAGCTTCAAATAATACTTTCTTGAAATATTGTCCCTGCTCGACAGGTCAACTGTTAGGCTGCATGGCAGCTACAATCTCACTGGTCCCACTAGCAAGGATCCATATGATGCTACTCCAATGGCTACTGTCATCTCAATGGTCTTTCCTAGCATAACCAATATCTTACCCGATCCACATTGCAAACAGGATCTGAGTTGGTGGATGAAGCCAGTAGAGGATTTGTGGTGTCAACTCTTTCCCCACCCAACCCAAGGCCACAGTAACCATGGACGCTTCCTTGCTTGGATGGGGTGGGGACATTTTCAAGGAAAGATCATCCAAAGCACTTGGTTTCCCTTAGAGGCCAATCTGCATATCAATGACTTAGATTTGAGGGCGATGCTGTTAGCATTGTAAGCATTCCAAGCAACCTCCTTCTGTCAGGGGCAGTTGCCATCCAATCGGACAATATGTCGGTAGTCTGGTACATCAACGAGCAAGGAGGAACCAGATCCTACCTGTTATGCCGGGAAGCCTTGAGAGTGTGGCAGTTGGCGATAACTTCCAACCGCTTTCTACTAGCAACGCACATTCCTGGGAATTCCAGTGTGATTGCAGTCAAACTGAGCAGGAACATTCTGATGCCTCACGAGTGGTCTCTCAACCTAGTAGTAGTGACTCAAATTTTTCGTTGTTGAGGCCAGACTTGCTGTGACCTCTTTGCCTTCCCTGTGAACCACAAATGTAGCAATTTCTTCGCCCTGATCCCCCCCCCCTCCTGGGGAGTCGCGGAGAGATGCTCTGACTCACAATTAGCCCCCAGGTCTACTGTGTGCTTTTCCTCCTGTTCCCCTCATTCCGTAGTTCTTGAAGAAAGCACAACAGCTGAGAAGCAAGGTTATCCTCACTGCCCCTATTGGCCTCAGTTCACCATCTGTGGATCCTGGACCCAACCCCAGGACTCATATCTCACCCACAGGGGCTGGTCCACCCCAATCTTCACAGCCTCAAGCTGACTGCTTGGTTTCTCCACTTCTACTGATTGCCAGACAAATAAACCTATCTTCCCCAGTCCAAAAGATCTTCTGGCTTCCCATAAACCTTCCACCAGAAAACTCTACCACTGCAAATGGGCCAGGTTTGTGGTTTGGGTTAAACAACAAGGACTAGACCCCTTTTCACTGTCTGTCCATAGAGGTTTGGAATACCTGTTGACCCTTCTCCATGCAGGAACCTCAGCCTCAACTATTACAGTGCACCTAGCAGCTATTGCCAATTTTCATAATGGTTCTAACGACTCCTCACTTATGACCCACCATCTTTGCAAGACCTTTATGAAGAGAATTATACACCTCAGACCACCTATTAAAACCCCAACTGAAGCATGGAATTTGACCTTGGCCTACAAATTTTGACCTGTTCACCCTTCGAATCTTCTTTCTCATGCGACATAACGTTCTTATCCTGGAAAGCCCTGTTCTGTGTAGCCATCACTTCAGCCAGGAGAGAATCAGAATTACAGGCTTTGAGTGTTAACCATCTTTATTTGATTTTTCACAAGGATAGAGCATCACTCCGAACTAACCCTTCCTTTTTACCCAAGGTTATCTCAAATTCAAGCCTAAACCAGTCCATTGATTTACCAGTCTTTTTTCCAAATTTCGCTAACAAAGGTGAGTACCAGTTGTACATGCTGGATGTGCATAGGCAGCTACGTTTTTATTTAGACAGAACTAAATCTTTCAGAAAGTTGGACCAGCTGTTAATAGCTTTTTCAGGCCCCAAATTGGGCAAAGCTGTATCAAAAGTTACCTTGTCAAAATGGTTGAGAGATTGCATTACCTTTATCTATCAACTAAAATTAACCTTGCCTTCTAGAGTCGAGGCTCATTCCGCCAGATCAGTGGCTTTTCATTATAGAGCTTCTGTGGATGACATCTGCGCAGTGACCACTTGGGCAACCCCCTATACCTTTATAATGCATTACAAATTGGATATGGCCTCCAGGGGAGGAGCATCTTTTGGCTCATTGGTGCTCAGTAATATCCTTCCATAGGGCCATCCAAGTCTCAAGTAGCTGGGGATTCGGTCTTATCAGTTAGGAATGCATGAAGATTTGCAACATCAGATAGAGAAGTTATGTCTTACAGTAATGTTCCATTCTTACGTCCTGCCCTCCTTCCCCCTGCCTAAAAACTCTGGGGGATCCTTTGGCCCTATTAGCCTGATAAGGTATCTGCTCAGGTACGGTCTCCTTATCTCTATTGCTTGTATTGTCTCTATATTGGGCGAAGAAGAGGGGTGCTATGGGTAGGACTTAGCTTGAGAGTTTTTGGCTGGCACGAGCTTGTATATTGGCCGAGTCGGTTCCGAAGTCGGAACCGAAGTCCCATCAATAAGGAGTGAATGAAGATCTACAACACAGATGGAACGTTATGGTAAGACATAATGTTTTTGCCTGTGAGAAGTGAAAATTCAGTAAAGGTGCTTAAAAAAATGCTGTTAAACAAAATCTTTCAGATCTTTCACTTTCTTCCCTCCTAACTTTCAAAAGAATACCATCTCCACCTGGAGACTTTCCTGAAGACTGATTGCACATCACCATTTTTATGCCATCTCCTCCTATCTTAACTGTTAGCTGCTGAAACTTGTATACCGCTAGCCTTGGCATACATAAGTTTTCCATAAATATTTCCATTTGTGTTTTCTGTTGATTTCCGCATTTCTCTGCTGTATGTGTGTTTTTATAAAATTTCCAAAATATCTGTAATACCTCTACAAGACCTCTGGTTATTTTTCTTGTTATAATTTCAAGTCTGGTGACCACCATTACTACTGTCTCTTGCCTTAAGTCATTGTGCTAAAGGTTTTTGTGCTTTGGAGTTATCAAAATGCAGTTGCTTAACAGCAGTCTTTCTAAACTTATGCTTATTATTCAGATACTCCCTTATTTTTTTCTTTAGCAGTTGCATTTGCACCTCTTCTTGCTATGTAACATTTCCCTTATTCGGTAGCGGTTTATCCTTTGTCTGCCTCTCTAAGCAATTGCTATTACTTAATTATATCTCTTTCTTTTTTCTTTCTACCCTATTTTTAATCTCAATTTTCATTTTATCACACTCACAATCTATAACTACTGAAGATGTTTTTGTCTTCCCTAATAACTCTTGAATAATTTTCTCTACCCATTTCATAAGTGTGTGTCTTTAAAATGTAGGTGGAAAATCACTGTTGTATCATTTTTACTTCATTACCCTGCATTTTTATCTTAGTTTTTGTCTGTCCATGATCTGAAGTAGATATCAGATATGTGTTGAAGCTTTCAGTTAAATGTACATGTTCCGTGTAATATAATTTCTGCCTAGTCTAGCCCAGTTACTGCACCTTGGGGAGTAGTTTGTAAATTCTACTCAAGTTCCTACTACTGAGTTCATATCTTCCACACCAAATGTTTTCATAACTTTCTTAAGAAATCTACCATCTACTTCTGTTACATTTTGCCTTCTAGGTTCATCCTAATACATTCTCACTATTGCGGATACAATTCCCCCACTTGTAATATTCCCTGCTGAAAGCTGATTATATCTCCCAAAATCTTAAGCTCCATAACAGCAGCTTTTGGTGGAATAAGTACATGCCAGCTTAATCCTCCTCCTTTGCCAATAGCAGTTTACTACTACAAATCTACCATTGTCTTTTCCCCTCTTCTGTCACAATTGGAGCACCTCTAGCAATTAGTATGATTATGGATATTTTATTTGTCCATGTTATTCTGCTGATTATCTATTCTGAAATCCTTTCTTTATCAAATGCATAATGCTCATTTCTTTACAAAGGTGTCTCCTGCAGCATTGCTCTTTGCATTCTGCATTTCTAAAATAATTCAATACTCTTTCATTTTTGTCTGTTCCTGTAAAGTCATTTACTTTCCAGAATAATATGAATACAATAATCACTATGTTAAAAGCTATTGTTTCTACCTGTTATACGTGGCTTTTTTTTTTCTGTTACATGCACCCTAATGTTTGGCAGGCTGATCTTTTATGCGGTTGTTTATTTCTAATTGAACCCATCTCACGTTTTTCAAGACTTTTTATTTTAATATCAGCCCTCAAATCACTAAATACATTTTTACAACGCCCACATTCCCTGTTAACTTAGAACAAACACATAAAGCTGTTTACATATTCAGAAAATAAAGTTTAGCCCTCCAGATAGGAACAATTACCCCAAATCGACAGCTGCACCAACAGGCATTACCTAACCTACTTTTCAGATTACACATACTAAAGTGCATGCTACAGCCTGTGTTACCACGTATCTGATTGCTGTCTGTTCTTATCTCTATTTCCCTCCCAAATATGAAAAACAGTTTGTATAGCTTCAGAAAAATTAACTCTTGGCTCTAAGAAAAAGTGCAATCGCCTACTTGCAAGTAGAACTAAAATTTGCACTGTACTAAAAAAACGCATTAAAGTGTTAAGACTGACAGGAGGCTGCTATGTCTTATTCACTTCCCATAATGACTTTATTTTCCACTGAATTGATTGCGTTGTACCTTTAAATTGTGCATTTCCTTCAGTAAACAATGCTGAGAATTCTCAGCAATATTTGATTGCATGTGCAGACACCTTGTCTCAGTGTAAAAGTATTCTGTAATGCATCTTTGTCAGTTTCACTCAGAACAGGATGCACAAATTCCTTCAGCTGCAGACTTCTTGACTTCCACTGAACATCTGATAATGGAGAAAAACAAGCTAATATCTTTGCTAATCTATAAAACTCAGCATTTATCATCTCTTTCATCATTTTGTCTTTATTTTTCCAGTCTACTTGCTTACAAAAATGCACTTGTTACAGCTGAAGCCAAGAGCATTAATCTAGACATTCACCCTTTTTTACAACCCAGAACCCACCCCAGCATCCCAGGATCACAGCATATTTACAGTAAGCTTGCTTTGTCAAGTCTTTTCTACTATTGTTATATTGTAAAGCCTATATTTCTTATAACTAAAAATAAATGTCTTTACTTTAATATTTCTAACACATACAACAGTCACTGAAAAGACCCCCCCCCCCCACATTTAAAGTACCCCTTACTCCTTACTGCACAAAAATGTTTTACTGTATATAAAATGTATGTTATATTATGTCTGTTATACAGATACCAATAAGAACAAAATATTTTTACATAGTTAATCATTTAATATTTTTAAGGGCACTTCAAGGATAATGATGTAACACAAAACATATGCTTTACAGTCCACCCACAAGTTTAAACAGAGTCAGCAAATGTTCAGTCTTTCCTAGCCATTTCTTTGCTAAGCTGTATTTCAAAGATGTTATTGACGCTTTATAATCTCCCATTTATTCACTAATTTGATTGTTGTTGGTCTTCTTCTTCTTCATCTCCATCTTGCAACACCACACTCTGGTTCAAGTCTAAAGTACTCCTGAGTCTTCTAGTCTATTTTTCTCTCTCAATAATTTTCCTTTTAAAACTTGCAAAAGGTTTCACTGGCAAAGTCTCTCTAGGAGTTTTATTGTCAGAAGAATGAGAAGTAGTCACCTTCTGTTTGCTGGCACACCTTTTGTTGGATAAGCTTTATTTCCTCCTTAGCATGTTCTTCATCAAAATGTCTTTGACCGTCATCATCATCATCATCATCATCTTTCGGCTGTTCCCGTTAGGGGTCGCCACAGCAGATCATCTGTTTCCATTTCTTCCTGTCCTCTGCATCTTGCTCTGTTACACCAACCACCTGCATGTCCTCTCTAACCACATCCATAAACCATATCTTAGGTCTTCCTCTTTTCCTGTTACCTGGTAGCTTCATCCTTAGCATCTTTTTCCCCAATATACTCAGCATCCCTCCTCAGCACATGTCCAAACCAACGTAATCTTGCCTCTCTGGCTTTGTCTCCAAACCTTCCAACCTGGGCTGACCCTCTAATATACTTATTCCTAATCCTGTCCACCCTCTTCACACCTAGTGCAAATCCTAACATCTTTAACTGTGCCACATCCAGCTCAAACTCCTGCCTTTTTGTCAATGCTACTGTCTCCAACCTGTGTAACATAGCTGGTCTCACTACCCTCTTGTAGACCTTCCCTTTCCTCTTTCTAGTACTCGTCTGTCACAAATCACTCCTGACACTCTTCTCCAACCACTCCATCCTGCCTGTACTCTCTTCTTCACATCTCTTCCACACTCACCATTACTCTGAACTATTGATCCCAAGTATTTAAACTCATCCACCTTTGCCACCTCTACTCCTTGCATCCTCACAATTCCTCTATCCTCCCGCTCATTCACACACATATATTCTGTCTTAGTCCTGCTGACCTTCATTCCTCTCGTCTGTAGAGCATATCTCCATCTCTCCAGGGTCATCTCCACCTGTTCCCTACTCTCACTACAGATCACAATGTCATCTGCAAACATAGTCCACGGGGACTCCTTTCTGATCTCGTCTGCCAACCTGTCCATCACCATTGCAAATAAGAAAGGGCTCAGAGCTGATCCTTGATGTAATCCCACCTCCACCTTAAACGCGTCCGTCACTCCCACTGCAGACCTCACCGCTGTCATACTGCCCTCGTACATATCCTGTACCACTCTTACATACTTCTCTGACACTCCCGACTTCCTCATACAATACCACAACTCCTCTCTAGGCACCCTGTCATATGCTTTCTCTAAGTTTACAAAAACACAATGCAACTCCTCCTGACCTTCTCTGTACTTCTCCATTAACACTCTCAGAGCAAACATCGGATCTGTAGTGCTCTTTCCCAGCATGAAACCATACTGCTGATCACTAATCATCACGTCCCTTCTTAACCTAGCTTCCACTACGCTTTCCCATAACTTCATGCTGTGACTGATAGTTTAATCCCTCTGTAGTTATTACAGCTCTGCACATCACCCTTATTTTTAAAAATCGGTACCAAAACACTTCTTCCCCATTCCTCAGGCATCCTCTCACTTTCCAAGATTTCATTAAACAATCTGGTTAAAAACTCCACTGCCATTTCACCTAAACACCTCCATGCTTCCACAGGTATGTCATCTGGACCCAACAGCCTTTCCATTCTTCATCCTCTTCATAGCTATTCTTACTTCCTCCTTGCTAATCCACTGTACTTCATGATTCACTATCCCCACATCATCCAACCTTCTCTCCCTCTCATTCTCTTAATCCATCAACCCCTCAAAGTACACTTTTCATCTGCTCAACACACACTCTTCGCTTGTGAGTATGTTTCCCTCATTATCCTTTATCACCTTTACTTAGTGCACATCTTTTCTAGCTCGGTCCCTCTGTCTAGCCAATTGGTACAGGTCTTTTTCTCCCTCCTTAGTGTCCAACCTTTCATACAACTCTTCATATGCCTTATCCTTAGCCACCTCTCTCTTTGCCATGCATCTCATCTACTTATACTCCTGTCTACTTTCTTCATCTCTCTGACAATCACACTTCTTCTTTGCCAACCTCTTTCTCTGTATACTGTCCTGTACTTCCTCATTCCACCACCATGTCTCTTGTCGTCCTTCCTCTGTCCAGATGTCATACCAAGCACCTTTCTAGCCATCTCCCTTACTAGCTCTGCTGTAGTTACCCAGCTATTTTGTAATTCTTCACTGCCACCCAGTGCTTGTCTTAACTCATCCCTGAAGTCCACCTCACAATTACCCTTTTTCAATTTCCACCATTTGATCCTTGGTGCTGCCCTCACACTCCTCCTCTTCTTAATCACCAATGTCATCCAACAAACCACCATCCTATGCTGCCTAGCTACACTTTCCCCAGTCACCACGTTACAGTCCCCAATCTCCTTCAAACTGGCCCTCCTACATAAGATATAATCCACCTGTATGCATCTTCCTCCACTGTTGTATGTCGCCCTGTGCTCCTCCCTGTTTGATCCTTCAGGAAAAAATATTCTGAAAACAGTTAGTTTACAGCATCTTCAGTCTCACACCTCCCTCTCAGCATTCCCTGATTGCTGGGATAAATTTGTTTCTCTTTTACCTGGTGTAGAGTGAATAATCATTTTCCACAAACTTTCTGCTGATTCCAGTTTTTAATACTTTTCCCTTCTGCCAAAGTTTTGTCAGGATCAACTCTTTCTGCTGGTATGATTGTATCTTTACTAATACAGGATTTGGCGACTTTTTCATGGTCAAGTTTGGAGCATACGCCCTTTCAATTAACAAATCCTGCTGAGGAATATCTGTCCAGTTTGTTTGTGCTTTTATAAAATGGGTGCAATCTTAAATTTTCTATGCAGACACTGTCTTCTAACTCTATTTTTGTATAGTTCTTGAGAAGTCTCATACTCGACCAACCTTTTCTCCATTTCAGCCTCCCAATTTTTGCAGTTTTATTGATTCATCTAAATAGCTAGTGTCTTCAACTTTTTTTCCAGACTGTTGTTAGTTGAGTTATGTACTCCTTCAGTATTTCATTTATTTTAATTACTTCTGAGTACATTTGATCTTTTTTCTTCTAAATTACTGGAAGCCATTTCTTGTACCAAAGCTAAAACTGAAACTGTTTTTTTGCTGAACAGCTAGAGGATTTTTCCCAGCCAGTGTTTCCCTTCACCTTTTCTGGTGGATTTTCTTTCAGGTTATTTAAATTTCATCTTGCTGGCATCCAGGCAGTATACTTATTAGCCAGTAACTGGATTGTACCCAAAATTACAGATGTCCTTCAAGAATGCAACTGCAGTCCTGACATATGGGTTGTCCTGCCTCAGGCAGCCCTCGGTCGGCCGGATTCCAAAGTCTGGGTCCGGCGTCGGCTGATGTCGCCTCCTCCCCGACATCAGAGCGGCTGGAGTATAAAGGCATCCACCGACGCCATCTTCTCCAGTCTTTCTTGCCGCGCAGTACCCGAAGCAGAAGCAGTTCGCAAGTGCCGGTCGGTCAGCTCCTGTGTTTCAGTTACCGAAGTCATCTAAAAGTTAAGTACCCCGTTGGGGAACATTTTTTCTTGCCTCAGCCGATGTCAGAAAAAATTGAAAAAGTTAATAATTGTTTGTCTTGTGGTAAACAAATACCTCATAAGGACTTCCATTCTTACTGCCTCCCTTGCCTGCGCCCAGACCATGACGTCTCGGCTAGTGCTGCCTGTGCTTGCTTTAATAAGCGCACTCTCAGGCGCCGGGCAGAATTTGCCGAAGACTTTTTTGGCGAATCTTTCGCATATATCATGCCGTCGGAACAACCGACAACACAAGCTACCAAAAAACGCAAGGACCGGGACCGACATCCTCGGCCCTGGTCGTCCACCGATATCACGCCTAAGACCTCCGCGAGTGCATCGGTCCCTTCGGAAGCAGTAATTCTACTGCCCCAGGCCGACGACATCCCGTTAACGCGTTCTTCAGTCCCGGAGACCACAACGGTGCCGGTTGTTGATTTTCCACCAGATACCGAAGTTCTAGATTTACCCGACACCATTCCTGTGGACAAGGTTACCCCTGCACGTGGGGCAGCTAGGCCTCCGGTATCCATGTCCATCAAAGCCTTTGCACGTGCCAAGGCTGCCAGCCAGGCCAAGGCCCATCCTAAACCTACTGTTCAGGGCCCCTCTTCTGATAGACAGATCATGACTCTTGCTGCAGATCTAATCTCTCTTATCAGGGGGTCCCAACCGCACCCAGACCGAGGTTCTCAGCCGCCTGCAGATAAAAGGTCTAGAACTGAGCAGACAGACACCCTCTCTTCAGATGAAGCCTCTGGGGATTCAGAGCACTCTGATACCCAGGAAGAATCCTTCCAGGCCTATGAGGACTCGGATGCTGAGGATTCAATTCCCTCTGCCTCTCCTCCAGAGGATATTTCTTGTGGTGAAATACTCCATTCCATGAGAGAACATTTTCAGTGGCAGGGTCAGGAATTTTCTGACTCCAGGAAAAGGCTACGTACCTTCCAAAAGCTACCCCAACACAGGCCTTTAGCTATTCCTCCAGTGCTGGATGTCCTTGATGATGTATACTCAGACTCCAGTGCTTCGCCTGATTCTCTCCCTCCTGCTCCTGTCAAGCCTGACAGATATTACAGGGTTCCTGAAACCCATAAGCATCTCTTTAAGGCCCACTCTGTGGATCTAGAAACTATTTCACAGGGCCCCAAGGCAGTGGCTACTTCCTCAGCCAAAAACCTTCTGCCCGCTGACAGGGAAGCTAGGTCCCTGGAGAGATGGGGCAAAAAAGTTTATACCTCTTCCACCCTTGCCATGAGGTCACTCAACTGCCTCTTTCATATGTTTCAGTACCAGGATTACTTAATGGATGATTTGCAGAAAAAGCTAGCCTCTCCTGAGCCTATAGACAGAAAGGCATTGCAGGATCTGGTTCATAATACTCAGCAGGTTAGCAGTCATTTCCTACAGTGTGGTTATGATGCATTGGAAGCTTCATGTAGGGCAGCCATGACAGGGGCCGTTATTCGTAGACATGCTTGGTTGAAAGAACAGCCTCTGCCAGACCATGTTAAAGTTAAGCTCCTGGATGCACCTCTGGAAAATCAGAAGCTTTTTGGTGCTAATGCACAGGATGTGTTGAAGTCTATTGAGGAAAAGGCTAAATCAGTACAGACTGTCAAGGATTTCCTCCAGGTTCAGCCCCCCAGATTCAGTAGGAATTGGTCTTCAAAGAATTGGTCCTTTCCAGATTCAGACAAGTTACAAAGGGGAAAAAACAGGCGTGCTCGAGGTAGAGGGCAATACCGAGGCTCCTACAGGGGCCGCCATTGGCAACCACCAAATCAGAGAAGTGGCACAGGGAGTTCACCTGCACCACAAGGACAATCACAATGACTTGACTTTCACTCCGCCTACCAAGGCTCAAAGAGAAGCACCTCTAGGCGGAAAATTATCCTTATTCTCAAAGAACTGGCACACTTTAACCAAAGAAAAATGGATTCTGGACATAATAGACAGAGGCTACAGGTTCCACTTCCACACCTTACCAACGAGACAAGGCATGCCAAACCTGCCACAAAATCAAAGGGCAGAGGCTCTCTTACAAGTTTCAAAGCGGTTACAAATAAAAGCCATAGAAAAGGTTCCTCCTCAGGAACAAGGCCAGGGATTCTACTCAAGGCTGTTCCTTGTTCCAAGAAAAGAAAAGCAATGGAGGCCTATACTGGACTTGTCCATTCTAAACACTTTTCTGATTGTGCCAAAATTCAAAATGCTGACGTTACAGCAACTCCTTCCCATGCTGGGCAAGGGGTCTTGGCTGGTTACTCTGGACCTCAAGGAGGCATACCTGCATGTCCCAATCAGACACAGCTGCAGAAGATACCTCAGATTTCTTGCAGGAACAGAGCATTATCAATTCTCAGCATTGCTGTTTGGCTTATCTACTGCGCCCAGTGTGTTCACGAAATGCCTGGCATCAGTAGTTGCACATTGCAGACTCCAAGGGATTCAAATATACCCTTACCTGGACAACTGCCTCATACAAGCAGACAGCAAACAAACTTTGGTAAAAAACTTGGACTATGTCATTCAGTTGCTACAGGCTTTGGGATACACAGTCAACTTTCAAAAATCAAGACTACTGCCATCCCAAAAGATTATTTTTCTAGGAGCAAACCTGGACACACAATCACAAATGGCTTTCATCACAGAGGAGAAACAACAGCATTTACCAGTTTACTTCAAAAGCCTAGCAAAAGTTACCCAGCTGACCACAAGGAAGATCCTGCAGGCCCTGGGTTTCATGGCATCTTGCATTCTTCTGATCCCTCTGGCAAGACTACACATGAGAAAGCTACAATGGTACCTAAAAAGCTTATGTTCTTAACACAGCCACAACCTAGAGGACGTAATACCACTCATCCCATGCCTGCAAAGGGAATTTTTGTGGTGGGCTCAAGCAAGCCATTTAAACCAAGGCATGCCTTTCAACAAGGTTCAAGCAAGTCAAACCATTACAACAGACGCCTCAGATCATGGATGGGGGGCACACATGGAGGACAGATGCATTCAAGGTCAGTGGACTCCCACGGAAATGCCTCTGCACATAAATCAAAAAGAGATGTTGGCAGTGATGCATGCAATAGAAGCCTTTGGAAAATCTCTTCAACAGGGCCATCTGCTAATAAGGACAGACAACACCACAGTCATGTGGTATATAAACAAACAAGGAGGCACTCACTTGTATCCCCTCTGCAGACTAACAATGGCTCTTTGGGAAAAATCCCTGAAACTGAACATTCATTTGCAATCCCAGTTTGTTCCGGGCAAGGACAATGTTCTGGCGGACAGGTTGAGCAGAGATTTCGTGGATCCACACGAATGGATGCTGCATCCACACATTTTCTCACAAATAACAACTGCATGGGGAAGACTGGACATAGATCTCTTTGCTTCTCATCACAATCACCACCTGGACAGGTTCTGCTCAAGACACACAATCCTCTAGCCTGGAGAACGGATGCTCTCTCCTTCAGATGGAATGCCCTAAAAATCTATGCATTCCCTCCTCTACCACTACTCACCAAGGTGTTACTGAAGATCAAAGCAGAGCAACCAAAGGGAATATTGATAGCTCCAGACTGGCCGAGGCAGCATTGGTATCCCTTGCTACTGAGCATAACACACACCAAACCATGGCCCTTGCCCCAATGGCCATTGCTCCTAACTCAACACAATTACAGGACTGTTCATCAAAACCTGCAAACATTACAACTGACAGCTTGGAGGGTTACATGACTTTGTCCCATGTATCCCTCTCCGAAAAGGTTCAGGAAATCTTGCTGGAAGCACGCAGACCTTCCACCAGAAAAACCTACTCGGCCAAATGGAAGAGATTCATCATCTGGAATACAACAAAGGGCCAAGATGCATTAGTAATGAACATACCTCAGATATTAGAATACTTGGCAGAAATGTTTCATAGTGGCCTCTCATAGTCTTCCATTAAAATTCATGCTTCAGCAGTCTCAGCAAATTACAACTGTGACCCACCTCTGTTTTCGCATCCCTTGCTAAGACAGTTTCTAAGAGGGATAAAGAATATCAAACCTCCCAGAACACCACCAGTTCCTGCATGGGACCTCAACTACGTCTTGGAAAAATTAACTCTACCTCCTTTTGAACCAGCAGCATCTTCAGAAATGCAATTTCTCTCCTGGAAAACAGTCTTCCTGTTGGCAGTTACCTCAGCAAGAAGGGTCTCGGAGATACAGCAGGCCCTCATGGCAGTACCTCCCTTTCTCATCTTTCATCAGGACAGAGTTTCTCTAAGGACCAATCCTTCATTCATGCCAAAAGTGATATCCAGGGTGTCTCTAAATCAAGCAATTCACCTGCCTACTTTCTTCCCCAATCCTCAAAATAAAGGGGAAAGGCTGCTACATACTTTGGACATACACAGACAACTACGCTACTACTTGGACAGAACAAAGACCACCAGGAAGTCTGACCAACTATTTGTAGTCTATGCTGCTGGAGTGCAAGGAAAGGCAGTTTCCAAACAAACAATTTCAGAATGGATTGGACACTGCATCAGATTCTGTTACTCCTTCCATGGAAAGGGTGTGCCAGCAAATATTAGGCCACACTCAACCAGAGCTATAGCCACATCCACAGCCTTTCTAAGAGGAGTGGCTACAAAGGACATTCTAGAGGCTGCTACATGGAGCTCCGTGCATACATTTACCAGACACTACAACCTGCCTTTATATTCCAGATCCCGAGCAGGCTTTGCATCTGCAGTCCTGCAGGGTCTCTTAGCTACACCATCCTTAGTTTAGACCCTACCACCCCCAGCTTGGCTATGGTATTCAACCCATATGTCAGGACTGCAGTTGCATTCTTGAAGGACATAGTACAGTTTTGTACCTTCCATAAATGTAGATGTCCGATAGATATGCAACTGCAGTCAGGTTTTCCCTCCCTCCTACCCCACTACTTTTTTTCCCTTGGGTCCATTCCCCCTCTCCTTTTCAGCTGGGGTTATCTATTATGGTGTATCTGTTTATTACTGTTGTGCATGTCTGGAATTTTTTGTTTATCCATTCACAAATTCAGCCTTCCTTGGAGGGCACCTGGCATCTGGGGCAAGAAACACTGAAGAAGATGGCGTCTGCGGATGCCTTTATACTCCAGCCGCTCTGACGTCGGGGAGGAGGCGACATCAGCCGACGCCGGACCCAGACTTTGGAATCCGGCCGACCGAGGGCTGCCTGAGGCAGGACAACCCATATGTCAGGACTGCAGTTGCATATCTATCGGACATCTACATTTATGGTAGGTACAAAACTGTACTTTTCACTGGCTCCCATTTCTCAGTTTCTTTTTTCACACTAGGAGAGCTGAAATGATGTTGTTGATCAGTGTGCAGCCATCTTGGAAGCCCCTATTCAGATGAATTTGAGGTTATTGTTGGGGGGGGGGGTAGTATTAATATCAGGAGTGGAAATAATTTTCCTTTCTCAATTTTTTTTAGTTCATTATTTAGTGTGTTCGGTATTTTGTATGTTTGAACATATTTATGCCGTTTTTTCCCCTACAACATTACTTTTCAATCTTGCGCCATAGAATCATATATATATATATATATATATATATATATATATATATATATATATATAAAATCATGTATATATATATATATATATATATATATATATATATATATGGATTCGTATTACAAGAACGAAAGTTCACTACTTCGAACTTGTAATAGGAAGCTTCACTTCTGCGAAAGTTCACTTTAACAAAAGTGAACTTTTGCGTAAGTGCACTTCACTGAAAACACAGCAGCACAGTGGAGAACATACAAATCAAGCTATGTCCTCCTCTATGGTACGATAGTCACAGACCTTAGGGTTAGGGCACGGGTTAGGGTAAGGGGATAGTTAGTACAGCTATCCCCTTACCCTAACCCTAAGGTTCGTGACTATCGCACCATAGTTGAGGACATTGCTATGTCCTTCACTGCGCTACAGTCATCACGGACCTTAGGGTTCGGGCATGGGTCATGGTAAGGGGATAGCCCTATGGGCTATCCCCTTACTAGTACCTGTGCCCTAACCCTAAGGTCTGTGAGTACTGCACAGAAGTTAAATACATCACCCGTTCATTGTACTGAACTTCACGTAAGTGCACTTTCACTGCAGTGAGTATTCCATGCACTATTTCGAATTAGTGAAAATTCGAGCTAGTGTATGGAACCCATATATATATATATATATATATATATATATATATATATATATATATATATATATATATATAGGTATCTAGATGGATCGATAGCTATATAGGTGTATGGTTTCACTTCATAATACTGAAATATCAAAACACTGAAAATGAGAAAACTTCATAACATGGAAGCTCAAAATACTAAAAATCTAAATCCTGAATGTCAAAATACTGAAAACAGATAAGATACATATACTGACTGTAAACAACAAAAACCTAATTACATTCCTTCAAATATAAGCAGGGGGGCAGGCCCTCCTGCACACCCCCTCCTGCTTAAATATATCAACTCCAAGATTGCACTTAGTGTAGTGAAGTGCAGTCTTGGAGGTGATATATTTTAGTAGCAGGGGGTGTGAGGGGCACAGCCCCCCACATGAGTGCAGGGGTGCTTGCCCCCCTGCTTATACTTGTTGGAAAGTAATATGATTTATCTTGTTTAATGTATGCTGTGTGTTTTCAGTATTTTGAGTTTTCAGGATGTTGAACTTTAAGGATTTTGGTTTCAGTGTTCTGAATTTCAGTATTGTGATATTTCAGTATTATGAAATGAAACCAGGTGTATATATACATGTATATGTATGTTTATATATTTATATGTATCCAGTTTCATAAACTTGTCTTTAAGCATATTAAAATGTTAGCAACACAAAAGAAAGAGAAGGTTGCATAGAATCCATTTGATCCCTAGCCTAACTGGGATATCCCAATGAAATTACACTTTTAACTACCCCAGCCCATTGGTTTGTCTTCTCTGCGAATATCCGTTTGGATGCAAACTGCTCCAACTTCCTATAAGAAATCAAAATTACCCGCTTAGAAATAGCCAAGATGATATCCTCATTTCACCAGACCAGGATTTAACCAAGTAATTGGAGAAAGTAGTTTTCCAGAATAGGCCCTGCTGCTTAGAACCACTTTCCAAATGCAAAAAAAAGTTAATATCCTTGACACATTTAAGAAATCCCAGAAATAATTCCTTTACAAAGAACCCAAATACAGTTTCATCAGCGGTACAGGCTAACTACATTTCTGGCTATAAACAGTAACTTTTTTTTTTTTTTTTTTTACACATTAAGCATTGTAGTCATTGGGCTATAAAAAGGCATACACACTGTAAAATGTGTACAGTGCATTGTTTATACTAACTTCCTTTTATATGTCCTCCCCACAGTCAAGTGACATTTAAAGACATGCAGGTAGGTGCGTGCGTGAATGGGTGTGCCTTTTTTGAATGTTGGGCGTCAGGCTGCCACCTCAGCACCATAAAAATCCACTGCCAATCATTTGTGGACCGCATTTCCGCTGTGGTGACCCCTAACCGGGAAAAGCCGAAAGACATTAGTTGTAATCATAATAAAATGTACCACTTATAATAGTTGAGTATGTAGTATAGCCTATTTATATCTACTTTAAAGTTTAAGGTGAATGTACTACATAACCTTTCAATGTCTGTATCCAGGTCATGATTAAAAAAGGTGAAATGACCATCTCACTTACCTAGTGAACAAATTGTGAAATAAAAATAAACAGGTAAACAGTTAGTTGGAATTGTAAATAAAAGTTAGAAAAAATAATTAGTAAAATAACATCTTCAAAGTATAAATATACTTCTGTGATAATTAGAATTTATAAGATAGTAAACATTTGAAACAATTTTACAGTTTAGAAGTATAGTTAAAATTGTGTTTGTGTTACAAAATCTTTAGTCTGTTATCTTGGTTTAATAATTTGAGAGCATGCAAGGAGATGTAATTCCTATCAAGAGTTTATAACATTTAATTATAAAGTTGATTAGAAGAATATATGAGGGAGTGGAAGCACGAATTAGTGGGTGGGGTCTTCTGATAATTTCTGCTTGAGCAGAGGAACCAGGCAGGGTTGTCTGGTTTCTCCTTTGTTTGCGTTATATTTGGAACCATTGGCAAAGAAAATAAGGGACTCAGAAATTCAAGGATATAATTGGTATGGTAGTCAGGAAAAGCTGGCTGTATTTGCAGATATTATTTTATACATGACAAAACCAGAAAGGGACATTATAGAATTGTGGAACATTGACAGTTTCAAATCTTCTCAGGATGCAAAATTAAGGAAGCTAAAACAAAGGCAATACCGGTAAATTATATACCCATACATGAATTGGTCCAGCAGTATCCATATTTTTGGGGACATGATAAAATGAAATATGTAGGAGTTGTTGTGTCTTTCGGCTTTTCCCGTTTAGGGGTCGCCACAGCGGAATTCCGGTCCGCTAATGATTGGTAGTTGATTTTTACGTGCCAAGTTACCAGCCCTGACGCACAACCTTCAACGAAGGTACGCCCATTCACGCATGTCTCCACGCAGAAGACACTCTAGCTGAGAATCGAACCGGACTTAGGAGTATGGATTAATAATGACTCTGTGGTGGCAGCTAAGGATATGTGGGAAGAGACTAAACAGAAGTTAATACAAAAACTGAGGAACTGTAAGTTTTGTTATATGGATATGGATACTAAGATACAAGCCATTAAAATGTTTTTAGTCCCTTTAGTCTTATACACAGGTCAGGCATACTTTTATCAACCGGAGAAGTTGTGGATAGCAACTAAAAAACAGTTGAATGATTTTATTTGGGAAGGGAAGACAGCAGGGGTCAAGTGGGATAAGCTGATCCTACCAGTAGAACAAGGCAGACTAGGATTACCTAATTTGGGGGGATATCTTAGAGCAACACAGTTAAGGCTGGCAGACTTTTGTGATTCCCTGTAGACCGCTTTGCCAGAGATGCTGGGTGAGCAGATTGGACTGACTGGGAAGATTATTTTTTTTTTGAGTTATGCTACAAAATTGGAATTGCCTAGACATAGTAAAGCCTTTCTGAGTCTAATTATGGTGGCTGCCAAAACAGCTATTACTAGAAAATGGAAATCATAGCAGAAAACTATAATTCAAAGCAGAAAGGAATGATGCTGACACAGGGAGGAAGCTCAACAAATAAGGGGAGATTGGGATTTTGGATGCAGTCTCTTAAGGAGAACAGCCAAAATCATACAAAGTATCAAATTCATAAAATAGCAGGGAGTATTCCAAGAACCAAACCAGCATGAGAATGGAGAAAAGAGATTTTGCCGATAGGGTTGTCTGTGGTCAGGGATACAGATAATAGGTAAGAGGGAGCTAGAATTTATTGGATAAAACTGGCAAAGGAACCAAGGTATTGGGAGCAAGTAACTAGAAAGGTAGAGTTAATGGAATGGGAAGAGGCCAAGAATTTATTTGGACTGCAGTTTAGCGATCGCCTTAACTATCCAGGATTGACATCAGAGTATAGGCAAAGAGAAAGAAAAGGGGGCTCCTAAATGAAAGACCAGCACTGTTAGTTTTTAATAGAATCTAGAACAAAAGCTGCCATTAAAAAGGGATAATTAGTAAAGCATATAAAATAGTGCATGATAATTATAAGAATCAATCAGAGGATCTTAGAAAGGATTGGGAATAGAGATAGGATAAGCAATTCACAAAGAAACAATGGGAGGATATATGTACATCTCCCAAATATGTAACAAAGTCTAGAAGATTTAGGATCTTTGCCATGAAATGTTTCCATATGTATTTTTATACCCCAAGTAGACTACAAAGAATGTTTCTTCAGGTGGGTAGCAAGTGTTGTGGAGATGTGACGGGCAAGAAAGAGGTAGCTGAGAACATGTTTTTTGGAAGTGTGATGAGCTGGCAGACGTTTGGGATACCCCTGCTGGCTGCTCTGTCGGAGATGCTGAGTGAGCAGATTGGACTGACTGGTGAGATGATTTTTATGAGTTATACTACAGAATTGGAAATGCCTAGACATAGTAAAGCCTTGCTGAGTCTAATTATAGTGCCTGCCAAAAGTACTATTGCTAGAAAATGGAAATCAAAGTCTAGACCAACTTTAGTAGAATCTAAAACAACTGAAATTGGGATTTTCAGTAAAGGGAAGGAGCAAACTACACAGGGAAAAATGGAAATTGTGGGAACAATATATGCAGAGCAGGAACAAGGTTTAAGAGGCAGGATTTGAATGAGCTATATAATGCTTAACTGACAATGACTGGATGGTTTGTAAGTGATGTATAATGTTTACTATAGTTGTTTCAATGGTGTCTGTGATGTAAACTATAACTAAAGTTTTATATCATTCTGCATGTTTTTCATTTATATAAATGTAAGATTGCCTTTGTCATATGTGTAAATTTAATAAAGATGTTTGGAAAAAAACAGTTTATAACAGTTTACAAAGTACATGCAATAAGTGAATCCCTTAGATTATGAAAAGCTCATATATTTAATAATAGTTAAACTGCATATTTTCTCCAAGAGATTTGTATATTTTGTATATGTTAAACTAATCAAGTACTGTCCATATAAATTCCATTTGTTGAAGTAGTATTAACCAATAAATGTGTAAAGAATTCCATTTAGGTACAAGTTTATGTACTGTTGAACATTGTTTGCCTTCATTAATTTTGTCCTTCACATATTTTTTCTAATGTTGTTTGATAAAAGGCAAACCATGTTTTAAATTTCAGAAGCAATAAAAAGTCAAACTGTTAATATTTTATCAGCAACTGACTACCATATAAGAAACAATAACTTAGAGTACCATTTATACTAATTAACATTATGATGTTTCCCAAAGAACAGGTTTTAAATAGTAATCTTTTATTGTACTTTAAAGCATAACTGCTTATTTGCATTCAATGTTTACATTTCTGTACCGCTGTATGTCATTTTCATCTTCCCTGCCCTCTTTAAATATTTTCCTGTTAAGTCTTAAGTGTATTTCAATTAATTAGCTTAAATAGTTATCTGCATATTGTTGTCTGTGTAGAAATTGCACAGCTCCGTGTGTAAAAATAATATACTATTTGTATTAGTTGTTACTGTAAAGGAAAACATTTCCATGTCACATACAAGAAGTTATTAGAACTTCTTTCGGCTTTTCCCAGTTAGGGGTCGCCACAGCAGAACTAATGATTGGCAGTAGATTTTTACGGTGCCGAGTTGCCAGCTCGACACCCAACCTTCAATGAAGGCACGCCCATTCCCGCATGTCTTTCGAACACCACTCGACCGCGGGGAGGACATGCAGACTCCACACAGAAGGCGCTCCAGTGATAAGGACTAAATTATGTAAACTTTTGTAATATTTTCATAAAGGCTTTTACTTTCAGGTATCACAGTTGTGTGTAATGTTTGCAAGTAGGAGCCATCACTGCAAGGGTAACAGTGTTCATCTCATCTAAATTGCTTGTGTGACCCATCATTCCTTAGTCTAAGCTAGTCATCCAGAATTAATGTAAAGTCAGCTAATATGTGCACAAATAGGTTTTGAAATACAGTTGGTGCCTTTAAAAATACACATATATGTGTTGTAACTAATGTAGCTACAACCAGCTTCTTTTCCATTTAATTTTTACTTTTCTTATTTTAGAAATTTCTTCTACAGTTAAACTGAAGTAAAATAAGTCATAGTATACATTTCTGTGTGACAAAATTACTTTGTCCTTGGTCTAATACCAACATTGGAGTTTTACTTTAGAGGTGGCTGAAGTATTATTTAATGTTTTGTGTTCATCTATCTCTCTCCGTAGCATTAATGACAGCAATAAAATAAATAAATAAAAAGTTGAGCAGAAAACTTCAAACTAATAATCTTTGCTATCTTCTGGACTGTCTGACTACATTGCTAATCAGAAATTGACCCAATCAGAAATCTACCTTTAACCCTTCAGTGTTTGCAGAACAGTCTAACAAAGGACTTAAAATACATTGCTCAAGCTCTAGGCAGAAGGGGCTTACTTCAAAAGTAAATGGAATGCATGTGTTTGATTGATTAATAATGACAGAGAACAGAATTTTTCTCATCCCATGCGAAATAGTAGAGACAATAAAATAAAAGTCCCATGACATTCTCTCACATGCAAATCATATGTGGTTCATATGAATTCAGTGAAATGCAAACTAAAGCTGCCCCTTTGTGTTTTATACATTTTTTCACAATGTAGTTTGAGAGTTGAGTTACTTAAAAATGAACAAAAATAAATGGAGGACAGTTATTTTAACAGTCTGAAGCAAAGTACCAAATCGCAGTAATAGTTGAATACCTTGTCATTTAACTCTCTCAAAAAGATGCTCATAGTATATAAAAATATGTGGATCTTGTAAGAGTGTGATAATAGTAATAATAATACCTATCTTAGAATCGTATGATATATTGAACTGACTGTTTGTTTAAAAGCTAATTACATGTACTTACTGTGTATACTGAGTATTGAGTAAGTATTTCCATATATATTACGTCTGTGACAATATTTTTTTCTACACATTACAGATGATAGGTTTATTGAACTAAAGTAATGGATTGTTGACGGCTGGATGTGTTTTCTGCTTTTTGCTAGTAGCCATACCTCTCAACCTCTTCGGGCAAGAAATCTGGACAAAGCCATAAATAATGGGGGGAAAAGGCCCAAAGATAGGTACGATTTGTAAATATTGCTCTTGCAAACTTAGAAAGTTGACAGAATAACAGGTTTTGTGTTAATGTGAATTTTCTGAAGAGTATGAAATCTGAAATTCAAATCTCTGTCATTATTTTCTAACTTCAATCTTTAATGACTTGGCAATGTTTCACCAGAAAATCAGTTATATGAAAAATGGACCAAACATGTGAAAGAAAAATCTGGGCATTGTTTGAAAATCTTTACAGGTGAAAGGTATGCTAGTAGCACCATTTCTTTTATTCTTGTTTACAATTTTTTTCTACAGTGTGTTAATTTCTTCATGCAAATGGGTAGAAGAATTTTACTTACGTAGTTAAGTTATATGGGTTTAATATTATTCTCTTTCAGAGCTTTAATTAATGACTGGTATCTCCTTTTTTTCTAGTCATTTAAGAGTGTGGTTATTACCAAATCTTATTAAATGTTGGTCCATTTGCAGAGGTGCTTTTGACCATGGAGTATTCAGGGCAAGTTTAATTGTATTTTGTTGACCAGGTAGAGCACTGGTCTCCATGGACCTTTTTCATACTCTGCCCTGGAGCGCTCGCTAAGTGACTTGCTCAGAGTCATGCAGTTAGGTAGTGGAGGCTGAGGGCATCAAACCCTTTTCTTTCCTATTTCTATTTTCTTTTCAAAGAAAATACATGAATTTCACCAGTGTTGATCTCTGAAGTGCTCCTAGTTTTGTGGGAATGGGTTCTCTGCTGTTGACCTGTACTCTTTCTGTTCCACAGGAGAACCTCTTTTAAGTGAAGTAGCTGTGGGATCCATGTTAGGAAGGCAGTCATAACTTCAACTTTGGTTTTCTCAGGAATGCCAAAAATTTTCAAGTTGCATCTTGTTTCTCCATTTTCTAGGTTTCCATACTTCTAAAATAAAACATCTGGCTGGTGAATGAAATATTCTGTTTGTAGTTCTTTTAAATTTCCATTCATATCATTTAAAGCTATGTTTCTGTCTTTTTCTTCATTCTAGAGTGGAAATTGTCTATTTTAAAAGTAAGTTTTGTAAGTAGCTAACACTTGCTGAAACTTTTAAGAGATGCCTCCTGAAGAGGTTTTCTTTGAGCTCACTTATAACAATTCAAAGTGTGAAAATCATAAACAACCCCCCCCTTTCCAATTTTCTACATGGGTTTTAGGGTATTCTGTGAGATGTCCTCTTTCTCTGTCTGTTCAATGCCACTCTTACCTTCATAGACACTTATGCCTGACTGCCGCAGGTCTTCTCTCACACAATCCATCCACCTCTTTGTTGGACATCCTTGTTTCCTTTTGCCTTCTTACTGTCTGCCCCAAATCATCTTCACTAGATTGTCTTCACCTTTTTTGCACATGTGCTCAAACCACCGTAATCTGTTCTTTGACTTTTTCCTGCAATTGGTGCTACTTGGCTTTCATTCTGCTGTCCTCATTTCTTTGTCTGTCCTGCAGTGTGCTTCATATCACCCTTCTCAGGCATTTCATCTATATCACCTCTAACTTCCTCAGCTGGTCTGCCTTTACTGCCCAGGTTTTTGTACGATATGGTAGTACTGGTCACTCCACTGTTTTGTACAGCTTACTATTCAGCTTCTTTGGACTGCGGTGGTGGTGCTGCGGTACCGTTGTCGCCTCACAGTTAGACGTTGCACGTTCGATTCTCAGTTAGAGCGTCTTCTGTGTGTCGACATGCGTGAATGGGCGTTCCTTCGCTGAAGGTTGTGCGTTAGGCCCGGCAAGCCAGCACGTAAAACTCTACTGCCAATCATTAGCAGACCGGATTTCCACTGTGGCGACCCCTAACCAGGAAAAGCCGAAAGACAGTTTACTATTCAGCTACTTTGGCATTCTTCTGTCATTCACTACCCCTGGCACTCTATGCCACTTGGCTGCAGCCCTTCTAATTCTAGCTTTGAACTCCTCCTCTCAAGTGTGAAAATGAGAGAATTTTGCAGGAAAAATTTCAAACCTCTGTTTGATCAGAAATCAGTCTTGTGTCAAGTAATCCAAACTTAGTGAGTTCCTGCCTCTTTCTCTGTAAGTAATAAAAACTGAAGAGTTCCTTTCAGTTGTGCCTACTCTTCCACCATTTTGGCTCTGCTCCTTGCTTGTGTTAATTTTAAAACGGTGAACAACGGTATTAAGATGAGGGAGAGTTTTGTCTTCTAAGAATGTTAGCATGCTGTAAAACTGCATTTTCTTGGCATGAATAAGTGCACCATCCTTGCATTAATTTAAAATCTGTGCGTCGTTACAAGTGTGTTATGTAGCTCAAACACAGAACATTGACTTTCAAGTGTATAAATAGTCAGTAGGCTGTAAGTTTATGGACAGTTTCCTTTTGTCTCTGTGAACAAAGATTGTTGGCATTTGAAGTCTAGGAAGGCAGGCAAGTTACGTTTTAGTCAGTTGCAAAACCATTTTTATGACGAACTGCTAGCAAGGAATACCAGGGTAAAGCTAGTATGATTGAAAGGAGACTCGTAAGCTATACAACTTGATGGGGTGAATAGAAAAGCACTTTTTAGTTAATGAAAATGGCTTGAACAGCCTTATTGTGCACTCGCTTGGTCAGACAGCACTATTTATTGTAGTATTTAAATTATATAATTTGAAGCACTTAGATTGTAGCATACAGAAGATTCCCTCTTATCCAGTCTCACTGAGACCGGACCTTAGGATGGATAAACGAATGGCTGGTTAATCAGAAAATGCATACAAAGTAACATTTATAGGTTATGTCAGCTAGAATAACAATATTAGTGGTAGTATGCATTTTGCTAATGAATTTGAAGTCTAAGACTCAAATGTATGTCATTATTTAGCCCAGAGGAGGCGGAAGTGGTGGTGTTCTCTGTTGTCTTTTGCTAGGGCTATGGCAGAATTTTGCTGGCTGTTTAAAGAGACGCCGGATAAGAGGGAGTCTACTGTACATTCATATTTTCTTCCTGAAGAATGTAAAACATTTTTGATTGTGAATAGCTAAAATTAAGATTTGGCAAATTGAGGAGCATTTTTCCTATTATAAGTACTTTTACCACTTTATAAAGTTGGTCTGCTTTTGTACAGCAAAAGATTAGGTTTCCCATTGTAGTCAGCTATATAAAACATCATTGCAAGATGTGAAACCTTCCGTTGATGTGCTGTTTTGCTTAAAAGAAAAATCCAGTTGACAGGATTAAAGTGTGACTTGGAGAAATTGCAGTGCAAACCTGACTTGGGATGTGACCCTGTTTGTAGCAACATAACTAATAAGAATTCTGAATCTGAAGAGGATGGTAAATACCAAGAAGGTGATATTGGAATATAATGTCATTCACTTTTTAAGTGGAACTCAGACACTGACTTTGTTTGCAGTGCTTTCTGTATGGATTGCCTTAAAGTGTGCCTGCTTTTTTTTGCATCCAATTGATCCAGTAGTGTGTGTTTTATATGCTTGTAACTCTTGGACCCTTCCTGCCATCAGCCTCCTCCAGTGTGCCTTTCATTTTTGTGGGGATGGGTCAACCAGAAGTGCTGTCGTATCATGCCGGCAGCCATGAACATACCTCTCAATGTGTTGTATTCCTCGGAATTTCCCATTTTTGAGGGCAAGATAATAGGGTGCCACAAATTCCAGAGTGGCCCCTTCAAATCCTGATTTTTTTTTTTTTAATTTATTTACAATTATTACTTACTACTGACTTCAACACGCATTGCCAGTACAGGGGCATGCGTGATGACATCAGTGTTGCAACAGTGCCTGACTGCTTGTCGGACTCTCTGTCTCAAAGAGATTAAAATAAAAATGTTGAATGTTTGCAGCCAGCCACAGCTTGCCCACAACTTGCGGCAGCCAACCAGAGAGCATCCCTGAGGGCTATCCTGGTGCACATGGACTGGATTGGATTAAGCTGTGAAAATCCTTGAATGTGAAACTTATTTTGGGATTCCCGGGAAGATTATAGAAGCAGTGGCAGGTAGCATAGTGCAACTTCTGCAGCAGTGCAGAGTTGAGACTGACTAGTTTTAAGATGGGGGAAAGGGAAGAATTAAGTTAATATAATGATAAGTTGAGAGAGAAAAAATTACAACACGTCTGTATGAAAGCAGGTTATAAATTAATGTCAGGAAGCTCTTCTACAAAGAATTGGATTTGCTTTATCCGTAATGTAGCAGCCTCTTTTATGCATGCCATAGCTGACTACTACTACCTCGGTCCCTTTCCCAAAAAAGTCACTGGGTACTTTAAAAATCAGTTCAGTCTAAGGTCATTGATGGCAAATTACTTTTCGTTGATGTTTTCATGTCTTTTTTTTTTTTTTTTAATTCTTGTGGCTCTAGTCTAGTACTGTACGCTTGAGAATATTTTCTGGTGTGTTCACGTTTAGTTTATATTCTGAGCTTGGCAGCAATACTGCATACTGCCTGATGTCCTTCATGGATGCATCTGCAGTCATAACAAATGGGTTGTCCTGTCGTCAGGCAGCCCTTCGGTCGGCCGGATTCCAAAGTCTGGGTCCGGCTTCGGCTGATGTCGCACTTCACCCGACGTCATCTCTGCTGGTCTTCGGGTATAAAGGCATCAGCCGACGCCATTTTCCTCAGTCTTTCTTGCCGCGTGGCGCCCGAAGCAGAAGCTGTTCGCAAGTGCCGGTCGGTCAGATCCAGAGATTACTACTACCGAATACTACTTCGAAGACTTCTAAAAGCTAAGTACCCCGTTGGGGACTCTTTCTTGCCTCAGCCGATGTCAGAAAAAGTCAATAACTGTTTAACTTGTGGGAAACAAATACCTCATAAAGATTTCCACTCTTACTGTCTGCCTTGTTTAGGCCCAGACCACGACGTAGCAGCCTGTTCGGCCTGTGCTTCCTTCAACCGACGAACGCTAAGGCGTCGGTCGGAGTTTGCTGAACAGTTTTTCGGCTCAGACTTTGCGTACATTATGCCGTTGGATCCTCCGACTACCCAAATTGTTAAAAAACGCAAGGAAAAAGACCGACACTCGCGGTCCGCGGTTTCGGCCGAAACCACGGTTAAGCAAGCCGCGAGTGTCTCTGTTTCGGCCGAAACCGAGAAAACTGGTCAATCTTCAGCCGAATCCATGACTACTACTGAGGCTCCCACTACTTTACCTGAATCGGCCTCAGAAATTTTGCCTACAACTGTGGCTTCTAGTGAGTTATCAGACACCATCCCTTTGGATGTCTCTACCCCAGCACGTGGTGCTGCTAGACCCCCTGCAGCCATGTCCATCAAGGCCTTTGCCAGGGCTAAAGCAGCCAAATCTGCTAAGTCAGTGCCTGTTAAACCCCCCTCTCACAGGCCCACTTCCAGTTCACAAATGCTTACTCTGGCAGAAGATTTAATATCCTTAATTAGGGGATCCCAATCTCACCCAGACAGGGTCTCTCAGCCCCCAGAAAAGAGACCTAGGTCAGAGCCCCCCGAGCCAGTGTCCTCTGATGATTCTGCGGATGACTCCGACATCACAGAACAGCCAGAGGATCCTTTTTCTACTTATGAAGACTCTGATGCTGAAGAATCCATTCCAGCTGCCTCTCCACCAGAGGAATTTTCCTTTGGGGAAACCTTACATGCCATGAGAGAGCATTTTCAATGGCAGGGACAAGATTTCTCAGATTCAAGAAAAAGGCTTAGGACTTTTCTGCACTTACCACAACATAGGCCCTTAGCTATTCCTCCTGTTTTGCCTGTTGTGGATGATGCATTTAATGATGTCTGCACTGCTGCTGATTCTTTACCTCCAGCCCCTGCCAAACCTGATAGATTTTACAGGGTACCAGACACTCATCACCACCTATACAAGGCCCCACTGGCAGACCCCGAAACTATTTCCCAGGGGCCTAAGGCAGTAGCCTCGACCACAGCAAAAAACCCTATTCCTTCAGAAAGGGAATCCAGGTCTTTAGACAGATGGGGTAAAAAAGTTTACACTTCTGCTACTCTCTCAGCTAGAGCTTTAAACTGTCAGTTTCACATGATACAATACCAAGAGTTTATGCTTGATCAGTTAACTAAAAAACTATCCTCTGATGAATCAATAGATAAGAAATATGTATTAGAAATGGTGAATAACATACAACAGGTTAGTAACCATTCCTTAAAATGTGGCTATGATGCACTGGAGGCTTCATTTAGATTAGCCATGACTGGCACAGTGATAAGAAGACATGCATGGTTGAAAGAACAGGTCTTACCGGATCATGTTAAAGCTAAGCTATTAGATGCTCCTATGGATAAGGCCAGTTTATTTGGTACACCTGCCCAGCAGGTAATGAAGAAAATGGAAGAAAAAGCAAAATCTGTACAAACAGTTAAAGACTTCTTACAGGTTCAGCCCCCAAGGTTTAGCAGGAACTGGCCTGCCAAAAATTGGTCCTTTCCTGACTCCACAAGATCCCAAAGGGGCAGGAATAGACGCTCCAGAGGCAGAAATCAATCCAGAGGAGGTGCCTACAGAGGACGACAGTGGCAAGGTAATAACAGAGGCACAGACACAACCACTACCACTGCAACAGGACAATCACAGTGACTTGGCTCTGACTCCGCCTACCAGGGAGCAAATAGCAGCACCATTAGGCGGAAAGTTAGCCTTATTTTCGAAAAATTGGCACTATATCACAAAAGACAAGTGGATTTTGCAAACCATAGACCAAGGCTACGGTTCCACTTCCACACCTTACCAGTCAAAAGAGGAATGCCAAACCTGCCTCCAAATCAAAAAATAGAAGCTCTACAGCAGATAACGCAATTAACAAACATGAGAGCTGTGGAAAGAGTACCAATAACAGAACAGGGAAAAGGATTCTACTCCAGACTCTTCCTAGTACCAAGAAAAGAAAAAAGTTGGAGACCTATTCTCGACCTGTCCATTTTAAACACATATATCATTGTCCCAAAATTCAAAATGCTGACCCTACAGCAACTTCTTCCCATGCTGAGCAAGGAGTGTTGGCTGGTAACTCTAGATCTTAAGGAGGCATACCTGCACGTCCCCATTCGACCAAATTGCAGAAGATACCTCAGATTTCTTGCAGGATCAGAGCATTATCAATTCTCAGCATTGCCCTTTGGCTTATCTACTGCGCCCAGAGTATTCACAAAATGCCTGGCATCAGTAATGGCCCACTGCAGACTACAGGGAATCCAAATTTATCCATACCTGGACGACTGCCTGCTACAAGCGGACAACAAAAGCAAGCTGACAACAGATTTACAAAGGGTCATTTACTTGCTACAAGCCCTGGGATACACAGTCAATTTACAAAAGTCAAGGCTGATACCATCCCAGACAAGAACTTTCTTGGGCGCGGAATTGGACACAGTAAAACAGATGGCATTCCTAACTGCAGAAAAACAAAAAGAGCTTCCTCTTTACTTCTTGGCATTAACAAAGCAGAACAAACTAACAGCAAGAAAAGTTCTGCAGGCCTTGGGCTTCATGGCATCATGCATAATCTTGGTCCCACATGCCAGACTGCATATGAGAAAACTACAGTGGTACCTAAAGAATTTATGGTCCCAACACAGGCACAGCCTAGAAGCAGAAATACCACTAATCCCATGCCTAAAACAGGAGTTCCTATGGTGGGCTCAAGCATGCCAGTCAAACAAGCCAAACCATCACAACAGACGCTTCAGACCTAGGATGGGGGGCGCACATGCTGGACAAATGCATACAAGGATTGTGGACTCAGGACCAGCTGCACCTGCACATAAACCAAAAAGAAATGCTGGCAGTAAAACTGGCAATCCAAAAATTCAGACCTTTCCTCAAAGAGGGCCATTTGATGATAAGGACAGACAACACCACAGTCATGTGGTACATCAACAAACAGGGAGGCACTCATTCATACCCCCTATGCAGAATGACTTTGGACCTTTGGAATCTGGCACTCGGCTACAACATCCAGTTATAGGCAATATTTGTACCGGGAAAGGAGAACACTCTAGCAGACATGTTAAGCAGAACTACCTCGGATGCTCACGAATGGATGCTACACCCGGACATCTTCAAGACCATCACAAAGAAATGGGGAATGCCACAAATAGATCTATTCGCTTCCCCTCTCAATCACCAGCTCAAAAAATTCTGCACAAGGATATTCCACCCACTAGCATGGAAGGTGGATTCGCTCTCCTTCAGCTGGAAAGGTCTGACAGCATATGCATTTCCACCTCTTCCCTTGATACACAGGGTATTACTAAAAATCAAGGAGGAACGTCCAAGGATAATCCTGATAACTCCGAACTGGCCAAGACAACACTGGTATCCATTGCTGAGGAGCATGTCTTGGGAGAAAATGTGGTCAATACCCCTGATGCTTTTGATGTTAACTCAGAACAACTACAGCATCATGCATCCAAACCTAAAAACTTTGCAACTGACTGCCTGGAACATCACATAGCAGCAACTAATCCAGACCTTTCCCAAAGGGTTAAAGACATTATCCTTGAAGCCCGCAGACCTTCAACAAGAAGGAACTATGCAGGAAAATGGAAAAGGTTTGTCATTTGGAGTGCTGAAAGAGGAAAAGATGTGTCGAATATAGATATTGCTAACATTCTGGAGTATTTGGCAGAGCTTCTACATACAGGCCTGTCCTATTCCTCCATCAAGATACATGCATCAGCTATTTCAGCAGAATACAGCTTTGATCCACCTGTCTTTTCACATCCTCTACTCAGGCAGTTCCTCAGAGGGATCAAGAATGTCAAACCTCCTAGGAAACCACCATTACCAGCATGGGACTTGAACTTTGTGCTAGAAAAGTTGACACTCCCTCCGTTTGAACCAGCAGCAACAGCAGAGCTACAGCACCTGTCATGGAAAACTGCTTTCCTACTGGCAATTACCTCAGCAAGGAGGGTTTCTGAACTTCAGGCCTTAATGGCAGTACAACCCTTCCTAATCTTCCATCAAGATAGGGTGTCCATGAGAACTAATCCTACATTTATGCCTAAGGTGGTATCCAGAGTGTCTTTAAACCAGGCAATCCACCTACCTACCTTCTTCCCCAACCCACAAAACAGAGGGGAAAGATTGCTGCATACCTTGGATGTACATAGACAGCTACGCTACTACCTGGACAGAACCAAAAGTAACAGAAAAACTGACCAGCTTTTTGTAGCCTATGCAACAGGAAGGGAAGGAAAAGCAATTTCCAAACAATCTCCAAATGGATAGGAAATTGCATATGATTCTGTTACTCCTATCATGGAAAACCAATTCCACAGAACATAAGGCCTCATTCTACAAGGGCTACAGCCACTACCACAGCTTTCTTACGAGGAGTGGCAACCAAGGACATTATTGAGGCGGCTACTTGGACCTCCGTGCATACATTTGCCAAGCATTATAATTTACCTCTGTATTCTAGATCCCGAGCAGGGTTTGCCACTGCTGTACTGCAAGGGATCCTAACCACACCATAATTTTTTATTCCTCCTCCCCTAGTTGGCTATGGTATTCTACCCATTTGTTATGACTGCAGATGCATCCATGAAGGACATAGTACAGTTTTGTACCTACCATAAATGTAGATGTCCGAACTGGATAGCATCTGCAGTCAGGATTACCCTCCCTTCTTCCCCTCTGTGGTACTCCTAGGGTATTTACCCTCCTAATAGCTAGCTGGGGGGGGAAGTCTCTTATGGTGTATTTGTTTGTATATATGTACATACATGCTTATTTTTTTGTGTTTGCCTTCTATCTTTTTGGAAACATTGGCATTTATCCAAAATTTAGCCTTCCAAGAGGGCAACTGGCATCTGGGGCAAGAAACACTGAGGAAAATGGCGTCGGCTGATGCCTTTATACCCGAAGACCAGCAGAGATGACGTCGGGTGAAGTGCGACATCAGCCGAAGCCGGACCCAGACTTTGGAATCCGGCCGACCGAAGGGCTGCCTGACGACAGGACAACCCATTTGTTATGACTGCAGATGCTATCCAGTTCGGACATCTACATTTATGGTAGGTACAAAACTGTACTTTTCACCTACTTACTGTTTTTGCTTTTTATAGTTTCTCTAGCTGGTGGCTTAAATGGTAGTTTGATATTTCTTGAAAAAAGATCATGAGTAAAAAAGGGTTCCTCTAGCTCAGTCCGCCAATCTGCAATACAAATAAATACATAGAACAGCAAATTACTGGATGGTGCTACAACTAATCTTTCTATCATCACTCCAGCAAGTCTGAGGCTGCTGTCCTTGATATTCCACACTGCACGAAACATTTATGTCTGGTCAGGTTCAACCCATTGATACTAGAGAGTTAGTCCACTATAGAGATGGGAGACTGGACTTTATAGAGGAGAGGAAATGTAGTTTGGAAGGGGGAGTGGAATAGGAAGTGGGGCATATCTAACAGTATGGTACTTAACAGGGAAGGGTAGTTGGAAAATTTTGTGATTTAGCATCTGTATGTAAGTGTTTTGTATTTTTTTAATCAGACAGCTGAAGTATTTATTAAATTATTTTTCTGTGGCGAATATGTTTTCCGCATATACTCAGTACAGTAAAAATAAATGTAGACACAGTTCTCAATGTTTTGGTAAGTGTCTCTTTGGATATATCGTTTGCATTCTGTACTTGGCCAGTTTGAGGTGGACAGTGTTATTTCTGAATGATTATTGTAACATAAAACATAGTATTTATATGAGAAGCAAAACACATTCCTATGTATATTTTGCAGTGCTTTCTGTTAGCAAACTGGAATTCAGCAGCTCCTTTTTTGTGAATGTTTGCAAACAGCTGCAGTCTGTTAGTATCAAAGTATTGAATGGGCTAGCCTGCACTTGCATGAAGAAAAGCAAACTTTATTAAATATCTTGCCGATTACTTTTACTACAGTGATTAAGTTATGGTTCTGTAACGTTATTAGATCACTATGAATAAAACCTTGCTCTGATGGTAGGCTGCAGGCCCTGTACTTATACTGCATAGGATTTAGGTTTCATGGGTGTTATATTTTTGTTACATTTGTTGAATTTAGGTAAGTGATGAGAAATAACGCTAACATTTGCAACTATTTACTTGTTTGTATTAATTAGGTAGATCCCTCCCGCAGGACACTGTCCTCTTTCAGGTGTGGACTGGGAATGTGTAGAAACATTGTAAGCAGAAAAAAGTGCTGTAGAAACCAACAGAAAACATTTCTGTCAGTAGAAAGGAATAACAACATCAGTACAAGCACTGCAATAGAAAACAATAGCAGTAGTGTAGCAGTGTGAGCATTTCTGTCTGGTTCAGAACCATGCCCTGCTGTTTAGTCCCATGTTAAAAGGCAACAGATTCAAAAAATCAGAGAACTGAGTAAGTCATCATGCAGTTGGGTTCTTTATTAGTTCAACAAAATAAGAAGGAGAACATGTGAGCTTTGAATACCCATCATGCTGATTGTGAGTGTGTCTTATTTCTGTGCATGAGAGAGCATTGGGTAGGGTGCATCCATATATTCACAATATTGCTAGCAAATGTACTTCAAACCTCTCAACTTCCTAACACAAGACATCTGGATAAACCTTTAAATAATGGGGGGGGGTCAAGTTCAAAGTATTATACAAGTTCAAATGATATAAAGAAAGCACCATTCTGGTTATATTTTGTTTAAATGTTTTGCCTATTCTTCAGTTTGTGTTTGAATGTCGGTATTCCATAATTCCACTAGAGTGGGTGGGGTTGCATAATTAGATATGCAAATTTTATGTTAATCCGTGTCCAGATTTTTGGACAATTGTACCTATTTTTCATGGCATGGGCCTTTGTCCAGATTTTTGATGTTTCCAGGTTGAGAGGTATGGCCATGAAAATAATTTTGTCTCATACCCTCACCTCTGTCTCTGCAGCTCATACAACAGTCTTCCACCACCCGTCAGTGACCTGAGAGAGTAGTTTCACCACAGCAACCTAGTCTGGAGTTCCATGCTTTTAAGTACAGTCCCTAATTATCCCCAAGTTTGCCCCCCTCCTTATTTTTTAAACAAGAAACATCTTTATTGAATTATCACTTATGAAATAGATGGTGATACATTTATATAAAAGAAAACAAACCATATTGACATATTTTCAGATGTAAACATTATATATCACATATCATCTATACAGTCATTGTCAGTCAAACATTACGTAGCTCATTCAATTCCTGGCTTCCCTTAAACCTCATTCCTCCTCCAAAACATTATTCTGCATGTACTGCTGGGCAACCCTTGACATTTATGCCCATACACAGTTGTAGGGTGGGTAGATTTTTTTTTTTATTTATCCATGTCCCCACCCTTCACAAAGCTGACTTGTCTCCCTCAGAGTTGAGGGCCCACAATACTGACCTTTATTAGACCCGCTGCTACTCGTGCATTGATCCTATGGCTGTAGTACAATTACCATATACTGCACAATATGGGCTAGGCTTGTAAATGCCCTCGGGCAGATAGCCTAGTATGAACCTATGAACCTAATATGTATATGGGAATAAAAGGACTTGTCTGTCTTGCACCTAACCCCTGCTTTTGTTAGAGTTTGGCACAGAAAGGGTGTCGCTCTTTCTCCCTTCCCCCAAGATGAGCAAACTTACACTGGCTGCTTAGCTTCACCTGCCCCGTCTGGCCTTTCCAGTGCCAGGGTTGCTAATTAATCCCTCTTATTCTGTGTCAAAGTCTGAGCCTTATCCGTATGACAGAGCCAGCAGTGTTGGGAGTTTTGGTAAGTGATCTAATTTAAATTTCTACTTTCAGACCCATTTTGAGTAGCTAGTTCAAGCAAAGTGTCTCTTGTGGACTACATCACTAATTGCTTCAGCCATGTCCCTTGCAAGGCATCCGTAATTACTGTGTAGGATGCTGTAGAAGTGGAGGTGTTTCAGTTAACAGGCAGTATTGTTAGTTCATAATCTTCCTGTTCTGCATTATGAGAACTCCTGCCCCATCTTCCTGTCTGTTTTGTGCTCTTGTTTTGGGAACTGGCATCAACTCCAACTTGGAGTGGGATAGCTTTCTTTGCCTCTTGGGTGAGTCATGATGAATGCTGTTCTGTGTAAGCTGCCTGTTAAGGAAATTAATGATCTTAAAAGACTGTGAAGAATGCTTCCTGTTTCTTCCACCTCTTCCATTTAGGTTATGTATTGTATAATGCTGGCCTCCTGTCTGTGATTTTCTTTACACTTCTTGACTGTGATGGCGGCAGTGTATGAGCTTCTCCCTTCTGTTAGAAGAACAAACACAGGGACTTTTTATGGCAGATTTCTCCTAACAGTATGCCAGTGTCTGCCAACTTTTTTTGGCATCTCTGCATTGGGAGCATTTGAGTTGGTATTGCAGAAAACCTTCCAGTGGTTGAATAGTGGTTTGCGGTAGGTGTTGATTTTAGTGTCTCCATATATCTTTTGCTATAGGTATAATTATTTATTTATTTGCTTGCTTGCTTGATAACCGGGAAAGTCCGACTTGGAACAAAGCCAATTTTCAGCGGAGACCCAGGGAGAAATGCTCCAAATGCATGTTTTGTAATGTGGGAAGAAACTGGAGCACCCAGAGGAAAATCACACGAATTCAGGTAGGACATGCAGACTCCGCACAGAAGGCACTCTGTCCAAGAATTGAACTTGAGAGCCTCTTGCTATGAGGTGACAACGCTACCGCTGCACCACTGCCCTGTCCATGTCTCCATACTTGGAGCCAAATTTCATGTTATCAGTCTGGGTTTCACATTGCCTTTTTCCTACTAATAAATAAGTTGCTTAAGGTGTGCTGTATGTAGGTGTGGCTCATGGGATTCAAACCCCATAATTCTTGAGTACTTGTGTTGTCGTCTGAATGTTTTAGTTCTTTGGTTGTACTATCTTTGTTAGAGATGGCCTAGTGTCTGTGTATGTGAAAACGAAGTTACAGAAACGTTTGGGATGGATGGAGAGGTTGAAATTGGCAAAGGTAGAAGAAAGAAGTACTATTGTCAAAAGCATATATAGTGTGATGGATGAAAGGTTGCTCTTTCAAAGCTTGAAGTCAGTGGGGAAGAGAGTAAACTGCTGAAAAAATATGACCTGCAGGGTATCCAATAAATGGGTAGACTAGATTGTCATGTGACCATTCATTTTATTATACTTTTTACAGAAAAATAAAAGCAGATGCATTCCACTGTGGTAAGTTAGGATGGGGGAAGAAGTATCTTCTTGTTGATATCAGGTTTCATGTCTTGAGGGGGGGGGCTTCTTGTTCTGCAATTGGGCACCCTCTAGTACAGAATGGGTGAAGATTCTACACCCTTTGGCTATGTGCCATTTGCTTAGGACAGTGGTTGGTGGGTATAGGAGCAAGAAGGCTTGTGGTCATGCACACAAGAGTGTGAGTGATGTGCATTGCATAGTCCACCCACTTTTAGGGACAGACCATCCCTTCTCCAAGTTTCATTTTTCTACAGTAAGAAAAAAATTCCTGCTCCAGTCACAGTATGCAGTCCTCCTTGGCTTTTACCTTCCAGGTGTGGTAGCCTCACATGAATGCCACCACTAAGGACATTTCCTATAGAAGGGGACGTTTGCTAGGTGCACATCAAAATCTCACTACCTCATAATAAAGAAATACAAGGGCTAGAGGTAGAGACAAGGAGACCAAGAAATAAAAATCTATATTTCTATTAGAGAAATTTGTCCCACATTATACATTCCCCTGTTTCTTTGACACAAGACAGCCTTCTTTGCCGTAGCAGAAGTGTCATCCTGACATCATTGCCATGACTTTAAGGACATTGCTAATGTTTTCAGTTTTGGGGTTCTGAACAGTCTGTTTTTGGCTTCCACATTTATTTTAATCTTAATAGCAGAAAATAAAAATGAATATAAACATGAATTTGAACGCAATGTTTAGTTTGCCATGAAGTTTGTATGTGTTCTTTTATTGTCTGTTGCATATTGTGGTTTGGTTTGCTTTGTATGATTGGCCACTATGCTTTTCTTATTGGCTTCCTCTATATGTATGAGTTTGATGCATTGAATTACTCTGTATAGATGCTTTACAGACTCTGGGCTTTAAGGACAGTTCATGGGGAATATTTCAGCATTTAACAAGATAGTATTTAAGCCCCTGGAAAAGAAAGTCCTAACTAAAACCATCCAGAATTGCAGAAATGTTTGTGTCTGCACGTGTAGTGGCACACCCATACATAACACCTGGGGTGGAAAAATCCCTGTAACTTTAAGTTGTTTTAAATTGTTCATATCAGTGCTTTTGTGATGGTCTATGATTCATAAAGTATGTTTTCAGAGATGAGTGTTCCCATCAGTCATTGTAGATGTATTCAAGTTATATAAAATACATTACCTGTGAATGCATTTGTTTTAAGAAACAAATTTATCTTTTTGTTATACATTATTTTATTTACCGAAAAATAAAGGAACTTGCGTATCATCGCAACCACACTTCTGTGGCAGCTGTAAGTACACTTCAGAACATGAGCATGATGGACGCTGGAGAGAAAGCATACTTGCATGCTCTGTAGCGTTTAACATGTTCAAATGTCTACGCTATTTAATGAAAATGACTCCCAGAAAAAATAACAAACCCCTTCCTTAATTGGCACAAGCATGCTTAAAAAGAGGCCAAATCCAGTATTAGTTTAAACAACTATCCATTCACAGTCAACCAATAAAGCGTTACAAAGCGTGGTTGCGATAATACTTTGTAAAAAAAAACAAACGTGTCTTCTACCTGTTTTCAGCTAAAATATTGCTGGTGTGCTAGAATTAATTAAATTTAATAGAAGACAGAAGACTTGTTAGCTTTTTTTTTTTACAAAGTATTATCGCAACAACGCTTTGTAATGCTTTTTGGTTGCATGGACGACAGTTTCAGAGACTTTGGTTTACGTATTTTCGCAACCACGCATTCTCGGCAGCATGTTATTTCACTGAGAATGGAATGCTGCCGAGAATGCCGGGTTTCCATCACAGTTAAACTGCTGGGATGAATGCATGGTTGCGATAATATGTAATATGTATGTATGCATTCCACTGTGGTAAATTAGAATACTGTCATTCTCTGATGATTTTTGTGCTGGAGACTTTCCTTTCTCTTATCCATGCTTTACTTAGCAGTATATTGTAATTGTTGCATATCCAGGCTTGTGTTGATATTTTCTGCACTGCAGAATGCATCTTCAGTGAGGGAGAGAGAAGAGGTTCTTTAAGTTAAACAGTGACTAGAAAAAGCAAGGATAGGTTAAATTTTAGTGGCATTTCTTTCCAGATTATATGCAGCAGCACTGAAGTTTAAAATCAAATTTGATAGAGTTCTGCATGATATCTTGTTAACAATGTCAAAGCTAAATGATAAAACATGCTGCATGTTTAAGGGAGAAAGAGTCATCGGTGTTGTAAAGGATTTGCTTGCAGTTGTCAATTTGTTAAAGTGAACATTTAGGTAAACTGGGGTCCTTTTATCCTGTCTGCTCACTGTAGATTGAATTTTAAAGAATGTAAAATCCGTGGGCAACACTGTACAGATTAATGGTGGGATAGTCTGGTCCCTGTTCCACTAAATAATGCAAGCAGTTTAACTTCTGTTTTGTGGCTACTTGTTTGCAAGTGTGAATACTTTGCTAGCACCTTTAGAACCACAGTAGGTATGTCTGCACGAGGGCATGACAGCGAGCCCCACCTTATTTTGGTATGTGCAGTACAACAGATTGGTTCACAGTTGTGTGCAGTAAGTGAATGTCAAATGCCTCCCCACCCATGAAGAGAACAAACCAGTTCTCAGTACGAAGACTTTGTGATCTTTTTGTAAACAGTGTCTGTCTCAGAGGCAGAGACTATGGTAAAGCATTTCAAGGGGAAAATAATTGAAGCATGACTATAACAAGAAATCAAGGTTAGGAAAAAAATCACTTATTGGTTGCAAGAGGAGTTTATGATGCACTTTATTTTTGGTTGTGGTCTTTACAAGAAATAACTCCTCCTTACATTTATTGTGGATATTTACTTTGTAGCAGGGGTAGTCTGCAAACACAGGAAGCTTTGCCGGTGTTAGGGTTTTACCTATTACACCAAGGATTTTTTTAATTCAGCACTGATTTGCTGATCTGGTAAATGAGCAACACAAGAGGATCTCTGCATTCATGAACAGCATATTGTTTGCATGTATGTAGTTCAAGTCCACTAAGTTATTGTGCTGGACCAGCCCATAGGCAGGTAGAATAGTGTCAGTAATTCATATATGATCTGGAGTGGTGGTAAGTGTCATTTGCATATTTACTGTGTATACGGTTGAGTTTGTACCAGGTCTTATCCCATTTGTATGAGATGTATAGACTTTATGCCTTTTACTTCATACCCAGCCCTACACCTTGGCACACACAGTTTATGTATAACACCTGTAGATGGAATTACTTCATAATATAAATGCTATTTTTATGCAGTTTTTGGAACCGTATTTTATTCCCCGTTTAACACACATTGTTTTTTGTTTTGCCATTACAGTATGGGTTGGGAAAAAGCATGATCCTTGACTTGTGACCCCATTGAATGTTAAAGGGGAATAAATAGGGAAAGCACAGATACAAGTATGTGCTACAGTTTGCCTGATGTTACATGATGTCTCACTGCATGAAAGTGGAGATGCTGAGAAGAACGTTTTTGGTAGTGTTGTGACTGAAGGTAGTGGGAAGATCTGTAGCTTTGATAACTGCACCATTGCTTGCATTTGTGATCAGTGCAATTATAAAAAAATATCTGTACAGTCACCATCAGCCCTTAGTTACTGATTGTGTTAAAATGTGACTTGAATACAATGAAAAGTTAATTTGAATTGTTTGAAGATTTACCTTCATGCTTACACAGCTAGAATATGGCCTACCCCTATTTGCCAGTGCTTTACAAACAACAAAAAAAGCACCACCACGTTACAATTTCTTTCTAATAAAATCTGTCATTTCATCACAAACTCCCCCTGGTATGAACATCACCATGTCACCTTGAAGAGGGCAAATTGGCTACCCATTCAAGGCAGAGCCAACTTCCTCCTTCACTTCCTTCTCTTTGGACTCCAGTGCCAAGACATCCCCACCCAACAAGGAGACTTTATATTCAACCCACACCAGTACCGCAGAAGCTAACCCACTAATGGTCCTACTGTCATAACTCCATCCAGTAAGCTTCATTCCACAAAGCACAACTTCTCTATTCTTGCCTCTAAACTGTGGCAATGATTGCTACCTGGTCTTCCTGAGATCAGAAACTACAAACAGTCCAGACCTCAGTTCAGGTAGTACTTACCTGGACAATAGAACATGGTTGCACTATTACATTCATCCCAGAAAACTTTGGTTGCTTAATCTCCTAACCTCTTCAACATATAAACTCATACCCATTGCTTCCATACCTGCCCTATATATTCATTACTTTATACCTAATATCATTTTAGTGCTACTGTTGTAGCTTTTTGTATTCTTCAGTTTTTGTGCTCACTGCTAAAATTTCCCTCCACACTTTTTGGCCAGTTCTTTTGTCTGGACCACATGTACCTTGCCTATAGCACCTGTTTTATGCATTGTGTACTTCTGATCGTACTTTTCTAACCCTTCTTACAATTATGCGTATATTTTTGTCCATTTATGTTATGTTATGTCTCTATATTGTGCAACTTAATTATACCTTTAATCTTACTTTACTGTTATTACTGTGTAACCCGGGTTGAACATGCAAATGGTCAAACTTGATCACTGTTGTACTCATGTAAACAAAATTAAGTAAATAAATTATAAGAAACATTAAGAAGAGAGATTGTGCTTTTGGTGGCATATGCAAGACTCCAGGCAAATCCTATATTGCACCATTTGTTTATAATTGATTGATTAATTAAAGCCTTGAGGACAATATAGCAATGCCTCTGTGACTGACTTGCATAACAGTGGCGGAGCAATATCACTTGAATGCTATCAGCATTTGCAAAGCAAATATCAGTTTAAAAAGGGTTTTTGCAGAGATGGCAAGCCCATCCCACACCCCATTAAATGTATATATCAACTTTGAGGTCATTCCATGTATGGGAAAGGAAAAATCCTTGGTATACCCCAACTCTGATAATCTGTGACAAAAGCCAGTAGTTGCACAATAGTGATCACTATTAAAAGTATTTATTAGTGTTTCACAAATAATCCAAAACATTTTATTGAGCAGCATTAAGTTTAAGTGATTCCTCAGGGCTGTTTTTCCAAAGTACACAAACATCCCCTTAAGATTGTATGACCTTTGAGGATATTGTATTAAATGTGGAGGTGCAGAGAGCTTGCCCCTCCCACTTCACCAGGGACCATTGATTTAACTTTCTTTGCAGTTCCATTTCACACAATCTGCTGATTAGACAGGAATGGCTGATTGATGCCTTAACTGTTGAGCAGTTGCATACTGTTCCACACTGCTCCAGACAGCTGCTACTGTGGCAGCTGCATTTCCTCTCATCTGCAGGTTAGGTTGTGTGGGTTGTTGCAGCAGTTCTTTAAGGTTGAAGTTGAAAAGAGTTTCATTGATGTCATGCTGAATGCAGTGAAGCATATTTAAGTTGAAATCGCCTAAGACAATGTGGTTGCTTGGGTTTCCTAGATTGGACTGGTCACTTGTGATCTTTAATTTACGTTGGTAAACAATTTTATATAAACAAAGTTCTCACAGCCTTCTCAAACACTAAGAATACTTCATCCATGGACTCTGATAACATATCAAGCTGCCTGATTACTAGTGCCAAATATTGCCTTTCTGAACCCCTACGTAATCTCTTTAATCTAAGCCTTTCCACTGGCTCCATTCCTGAAGGTTGGAAAACGACCATTGTAATGCCATTGCACAAGGGTGACCCAAGCACAGACTCTTGTAGCTATAGATCCATTAGTCTCCCTAGCCTCATATGTAAAGTTACAGTGTGTGTTATCTCAGGCACATTAATCTGGACATTGGAAATCTCTTAACCGTGGACCCTCATTAATTCAGCTTTGTTAAACGAAGGTCCTGCCTCTTTAACGTCATTAATTTATTTTAAAACATAACTGAAATAGTGGATAGTGTTTATGCAATGCATACAGCATCTCTATTCCTGGCCAAGGCAATTGACACTGTTCCCACGAAGGCATTATTGATAGACTTGTAAGTCATAATATAAATCTGTGTGTTGTGTGTTGGATAACTAACTGGTTGTTTGACAGACCACATGTGATTAGAGTCGCAGATGCCACTTCTGAAAGCAAACAAGATACCAGTGGTGTACTACAGGCCTGAGATCTGGGTCCTCTCCTATTTGGTATTTCTTTCAGACTTTCAGGTTTGCACTCCTGGCCTATGGTTAAGTAAGTTTGCAGAAAACTATAAACTGAGTTGTGTTACTCAGCTGACTCTCAATTGGTCAAACACGGGTTAGACCATATTAATAATCAGTACAAGGACAATCGTCTCAAATTAAATGTAAAAAGAAAAGAAAATCTAGCATAGTTCATTTTGGTAAACAAAGCTGTTTCACTTACCATAGTGGTGATGCACCCCTCAGATCAAACACCGTTGTAAGGAAGTTAAGCACTTTTGTTGATTATTCCTTATCATTTGACCATCATGTCTCCACAGTAGTTTGGAAAGTCTATTATGTGGCTCATCTAATTACCAAATACATATCCACTAGATACAAAAAGTCTTAATTCCCTTTTACTTGCATTTTATTAGACCCATTATTGAATAGAATGCATCTTTTAAACATGTTTGTTTAAACATATTACACAGCTTGAAAGACCTGAGAGACTCCGCTAAAAAGATCAGTGGCCTCAAAAGTTTTTTTTTTTCTTTCAGGAGAGACGGTCTGTTCTTTCTCTGTACTCAGTCTCTTGCAGGCTACTCCATGGAGATCTGCACCTATTTCAACCCCTGAAAGATCCATTTGTGGTTGACTTCCTATTTCTTTGCAGAACTAATGGTACAGCAACTGATCTAAACCTTCATCTGCAGATAAAGAAGACACTTTGGCATGATATATTCATATTCCAACATAATCCTTAGTTCTGAAACAAACTCCCATTACATGTCAAGCATAGTAGCACCCTGCCACCTTCAAGATGAACCTAGGTAATTTTCTTGCTTTCCTTGAGGCTAGCGGTAACTTTCCAGTAGGGTTTTTCGGAAAGGCTTGTAATGGTCTACGGATTGATTGCTTAGTACTTAACTAGGAACCTAAGTAAACTAAACAAATTAGATTTTATCTTTCTATAAAATGGCTTTAATTTTTATACCTCAGTATTATCTTGTGGACTTCTTAGGAAACTGCCAAAATTTCTTATCTTATGACTAATTTTCAGATGTATGCATTTCAGAATAGCCATTATATCATGCATCTGTCTCGTCTGCCTTCCATAGGCAGAAGAGAGTGTGTTGTTGTTTTCAATTTTGCTAAACTGGGTTATGTTTCTAGAGCCGGATGGTCTTTGCAAGCGGCATTAAAGCTGATAGCATTGTTTTCTTATTGTTAGCAGACATGACTTCTGTAAGGGCAGGATAGCAATGTTGATAGCCTTATTACTAGCCTAAGCAACACATTAGTGCGTATTACAGACGTGCAGTAAGTAAAGTAACGTCTTTCGGCTTTTCCCGGTTAGGGGTCGCCACAGCGGATCTCTGGTTCGTTCATGACTGGCAGTGGATTTTTATGGTGCCGAGTTGCCAGCCCGATGCCCAACCTTCAAAGAAGGCACACCCATTCACACACGCACCTACCTGCATGTCTTTATATGTCACTCGACCACAGGGAGGACATGCAGACCCCAAACAGAAGGCGCTCCAGCCGAGAATCGAATGGGAGAACCTCTTGCTGTGAGGCGACAACACTAACCGCTGCACCACCGCGGCCGAGTATTACAGACATGCAGTGGAGAACTTTAATGGTAAGTATTCTCAGAGCTGTAAGAGGCGAGCAACTTCCTTAGATGGTGTAATCACTCTTGTGCATTAGTTTGGTGGTGAAGAGAAATTGTAACTGTGTAAAGCATTCCTGCAGAGGAAGCTGTCCCAGTGTGTTTGCAACCAGATAACAAGAAACATGAATGACATCTGTCACAATTCTAACTTTTCTGTTTTATAGTGTACATTGTTTTGTAACATCCCTTGGGTCCTTGGTTTCCAAACAGTATGTTGATAGTAGAACTTGGAACTTTTTTATTTTTAATTATTTTAAGAATCCTGACTTTTTTCCTAGGAACATTATATAGTATGTCATAAGATAGGTCAATATGTCATGACTGCAAGCCTGTATTCTTGTTTAATACAAGTAATACACGTATTCCAGCTCTAAAAGAATTTGTTTTGCTCTATTACTATAGTGCTCATTCATTGTTGGCCATTGCAGTAATTAAAGGTATAGCTGAAGAACCAAACTAGGAAGGCACACTTTTTTTATGTTTGGGACTGATTGTAGTGATGATCATCCTAGGGTGAGAGGTAAAAAGAGGAAATATGCTGATTGGCAAGCAGAGAAGGAGATTTAATGGATAGGATTGCAGAGGGAATAATTATACATTTGTGAAGTGTTCTAAGTGAGGTGAGGGTAGGCTGGGTGGAGTTGTGTAAAGCCTACATCTTGTGGGCATTACAGTCAGCTGATAGCTGTACACTATATTGTCAAATTCCCCAACCTAAATGTATACAAAATATAAACAGTAGTAAGAGATTTTGAGATAAAATGTTCTCCGACGTATATATGGAGAGAGAAAGAGCAAAAAGTTGATCTGGGAGGAGATGTTGAGTCTCCTAACAGAAAGGGTATGGAGCAGATGCTGTTAACAGTGTTACAGGACAATGGTGACTTACGAACTTCAGAAACCATATACTGATTCTTTTACAAACTTGATTTTAGTAGGGTGACTTCTGTTGTCTGACAACTTGTCTTTATATCAGATTACTTATGTGCTTGCTAGGCCTTGGATACATTCTTTTCTAGGTTAACTGTACACTGCATAGTATTGCATTCTTTGACTTGTAGTTATGAGTGAGAGGTCTAAAACTCAAACCAAATCAAACTGACCAAGAACACGTGTTTTATGTCTTGAGTTTTATGCTCAGAGTTGTGTAAAAAACACATAGCATATAGCATGTATGGACTTCCTTTCAAGGCGGCACATTAGTTGGTACACATATGTTGAGCCCTGATCTGCCAGGTCAGCAAGTACCTACCTCAAGCTTTCCATTACAAACAAAAACAAACTTGTCACTGAGGAATGCAATATAGGCGTGTCTGTTTGCTGCTTGCAGGGTGTGGGTCAGGGTGTGTACCGCCTTACAGGAGCACTGCATTCTGAAAGGGTCTGATCATGCACTTACAGGATATCTGTTCCCTGAAAGAGCACATCATGTAAGAACATGCTCCAGAGTGAAGTAGAAATTCCTTAAACTTGATTTTTTTCTCCTAAATCATCCGTTTTTCCTCTTTTAAGTTAGATGTATTTGCTGCATTCCTTGTATGTTTAGTCTGTACTTTGTCAGCAAAGTAAGCTACTTGAAGACTTGTATTTTCAAAAATGGTATCGTATTTATCAGTATCGGCATGTCTGTAGTGTAAATGAGGTAAGATGAATTGAGAAAATGGGTACCTACGTGATAAGAGTTCTCGGTTACTGTTCTATACAGTTATGGTTTTGATCTGATGTCTCCTTACACATAGCAAAGATGAGTAGAAGCTGATAACAAAGCAGGCACTGTAAGATGCAAAAAAAATTCTAAGCCACGATTTGTATTAGTTTGCAGAGTTTGTCCCACTTGCAAGTGAATGATCATCGAGCTATTATTGTTAAAGGGACTGTCTTTTATCATCTTAATACTAAACTTTATTTTACTTCCATAATTATTTTGTTGATCAGTCTTCCCCTGAAGTCATCTGGGGATATATGCTTTAAGAGAGACTGCTGCATAAAGAAAGAAGTTGCAGCTTTCACAAAGTTGTACAGTGGTAAGTGGGAAATGAGTATCACCTTACTTTAAGGAATAAGATTTTTTTGATTGTGTATGGTAGGCCGCGGTGGTGCAGTGGCTAGCGTTGTCACCTCACAGCAAGAGGTTCTCTGGTTCAGTTCTTGGCTGAAGCACCTTCTGTGTGGAGTCTGCATGTCCTCCCCGCAGTCAAGTGAATTTTAAAGACGTGCAGGTAGGTGCATGCGTGTGTGGGTGTGCCTTCTTTGAAGGTTGGGCGTCGGGCTGGCAACTCGACACCATAAAAATTCACTGCCAATCATTAGCGGACTGGAGTTCCGCTATGGCGACCCCTAACTGGGAAAGGTCGAAAGACAGTTTTTTATGATGTGCTAGATGTCATATCATATTTGCAAACGTCATTTAGACAAACGCAACGATTTCCGACAAATATTGTCGGAAATCAAAACGAGTAATCGAAATATCGAACGGAGCATTTCAGCAGTGTGTAATATCGACTTTGCTGAAATGCTCACATCTGCCCACAACTAACAATGTTTGCACGGGGGCAAGCACCCCTGCACTCCCCACACCCCTCCTACTTATATATACAACTCCGAGATCGCACTAAAGTGAGGGTAAGGGTACATTTCCCGATCCCCACTATAGTGAGATCTGTACCACAGTGTTGAAGCTGACAATAGCAGCTGTTCGCTCATGCCAGCTTCGATATTGTGGTTGTGGTGATCAAACTCTCAGTTCGAAAAAATGATTTTCGCACATATTCGATCGTCTAAATGGCAATCGAATATGTGATAGTAAACCGTGCTAGATTATATTTTTTCAGCTTTCATCAGGTACCTAATAAGTGTTGCATTGTCCTGTAGATTTTGTTCCCATTCTTTTTCTGTTTGCTTAGTCATTGCCTTCTATTTTGTAATTCATAAATAAAGAAATGCTGGTATACCTGAAATGATCTAAACATTCATAAGATTGGCAGTAAAATGATCAACGGAAAGATATCTTAAAGTAAAAATATCTAAAAAGAAAAATACCTAAACACAAACCACTGATTAAATTGAAGTTGTACTTGGGGAGGGTTTATGCCGTTTAGTCACTTTTGTGCAGCTTCACTGTTGGTGTATATAATTAGCAGGGAGTGTGGTGGTGCAGAGGGGCTTACCCCATGCAAAAACATTGAAAAAATGTGGTTCAATTTTTGTCAGATTTTTCAGTGGTTTTATACGTGGTTAGATTGTCACATTTTTCACTGTTTTGTAGTGGGGCACACACCCCTGTACCCCCCCCCCCCGTGTGGGCAGGCTGCACCACCTCACACACCTCCTGATAATTAGGCATACCAACTCCAAGTTCATACAACAGTAGGGAAAGGGCATAAACCCTCCCCATTATAAATTTAGTTTTGCCAGTGTTTTTCAGCTTAGATATTTTTCTCGTATACGTACGTGTGTGTGTGTGTGTGTGTGTGTGTGTGTGTGTGTGTATATATATATATATATATATATATATATATCGAGAGATCATCCTCACTCTTCTACCTCACACTCCAGCTCGACCTTCCAGCCCTACAACCCCTAGGGACAAAAACCACATCGGAATCACTCCTCTACTTCCACAACACCCTCGAACTATCAGCAGCAACACCATCATGGATTTCATGAACCAGGACAATGGCAATAATCCTTTTCTACAGGAAAGAGAATCGCAACCAGCAAACGACCAAGGAGCACAGCCCTCCACCCCCCATGCCAGTGGAAACGCATGTAAGTCGCTAATTTTTAAACTGGAAAGAGCTATCATTTTATTTAAGAACATCCAGTATGACAATTTTTTCCTAAATGCATGTGTCCAGCACAACATAGTGCCACAAGGACTCAGATTTTTCAAATTCCCCAACAGAACCACAGCAGATTCACCGCTGTATGCCGAGCTCACCAAACTGTACAATGACGCCGGCATCCAGTCTCTAAAGATCCTAATTAAACATAACCTAACCAGGTTAGAAAACCTAGACAAGGACATAGTAGAAATGAACAACATGGTGACCCAACACCAGGACTTCCCGTCGTTTAAGCACTTTTACGACGGCATCTCCCCACAGATCACTAGACACGTGGCAATGCTCATCCAAAGGAAGAAACAAAAACTGCAACGGGACCTAACTCAATACCACAACAGCCTACCCCTTACATCGAGGAACTCGCAATAACTTCAACAGAAGACCGAACAACTGGACTAACCCAGCCAGACCAACAGCTCAACAGCCAGCACCGCCCCCTCTTGCTCCGACAGCCAACATGGACTTGAACTCGGCACCTTCACCCCCTCCACCCTTGATCCCAGTGCCTCCAGCGATGATCCCAGTGCCTCCTCCATTGATCCAGATGCCTCAGACAACCGCACTGGCAGCCCAAGTACAGCAACCAGTTCTGTTAGCACCAACCATCACAACAAATGCTAACCAAATCCAACAGGCTTTTTTATTAACGGACAACTGGATCCCCTTGAACACAGGACAAACTCCTATGAGAGGACCAGGGACACGAGGGAGAGGGAACCCCAGGTTCAGGAACCTAGGGAGACCAATGCGCACGAGGAGCACAACGAGGAGATAACACCGCTAGCCTCCACGGTACCCCCAACCCTAGTGCCCAGTGCAGTTTTCAACTTAACCAACAGGAACCTCTCCAATTACCACATCAGCCTGCTGAATAGGGGCTTCACTTTCATCCCCGCCCAAAGAGCGGACGTACCGGAGCTGATACTAGAATTACGGCTCTACCTGAGAAAGTTGCATCTTAAACATAGAGCCC